>NC_056744.1:332119486-332406986 GCF_019279795.1 Protopterus annectens | reverse complement strand
TGTCTGTTTTCCTGTCTATTTTGGATTAAAGCTGGAGTTTTTACATCATATCCCTTTGGATTTTTTCATTTGTTGATTGGTTCCTGCTAACGCTGTGGTTTACCTTTGTTCAAGATTATTTTCAGCATCTTTCTGAACCTACGCGCTAACCTGCCACAGTTGTGGACATTGTATTCTGATTATATCTACAGATATGATTGTATATGACTATCTCACACTCCCCCTGTCCCACCCCATCTGTCACACACCTCCTCCATATCTATAGCAATATATGTACATTGATATATATATATATATATATATATATATATATATATATATATATATATATATATATATATATATATATATATATATATATATATATATATATAAAGAGAGAGAGAGAGATTCTGAGTGAGGCACATGTGTACAGATGTATTGCAACAGGTGCCTGGTGACAAAGGCATGGAGTGAACATCATTGTCGAAACTGGAGTACCATACCCCATTTCAAATCACCTACACCAGTAACCACCAGATATGTGATTGGCTGCCCACCACTGCATGTGTCAGGGGTGAACAGGGTCATAAACGTGTACAATAGGCCCCTCAATGATAGTCACAGTGGCACACTATTCCTGGAATACCTGTACATGGTATGTGTCAGCAGACATGGTGTGTCAGCTATGGACATGTAGGTCAGTGTACCCCTCCACACCACACAATGTCTGCCACGGTATGTACCTCACATGACAGCTACAGATATGGAGAAGGACACAGTGACATGTACGACACTGTGACAATGCACTCAAACACATTACCAATGCACAGTGACTAACAACACCACAGAGTGCACACATACTACCCACATAGAGGTTACCACTCCTGAATTTACATACTTAAGTCACACCCATGACAGCTGTCCAACAACCATAGTAACACCTCACACCATCCACAACCTAAATGACCGCTATGTGTCATCCTTGACACCGCAGTAGAGAGCACATAGCGGAGGTACAGGTTCCTACCCACAGATAAGACATACCCTGCAATAACCCACACAGCGTTAAGAAGCAAGACTCCCCATGAGTACATGTCACACATACCCCTGCTGAATATTAGTCAGATAGGTAATATGTCATATGAGTCACTCTGTGTAACTGTTTGACAGGAGCAGGTACTATCACATCACATGTGTCACAAGGGTCAGGGTAGCAGAACAGTATGCTGCTGTAGTCCCAGGGGCAATAGCATATTGTATTGTATTGTATTGTATTGTGTTGTATTTGTATGTAGAGGTGCCTCCTTTGTGGAGTGGAACCACTGCTGCTGTACGCCAGTGTACAGGTACATATCCTGTAGTCAGGCTAGTGTTACATAGCACTTCTATATGCGGGTTTAGCTCCTCTTGGAGTTCATGTAGCATGCAACCGGGGATACCATCAGATCCCATTGATGCTGTGTTTTTTTCTTTTCTGAGGGCGGCTCTCACCTGGACATCTGTGATGACAGGGAGGTTACATTCAGCTGGGATAAGTATGTCTTCGTTTGGGGGAGAGGGAGGAGGGAAACTTGCACTGAACCTGTCTGCCACAATGTTGCCAATATCTGTGGGTTCAGTGAATTATTTGTTGTTGTGTACTAACTATGAGCATATTGGAGGGTTTCTGACCAGGTTTCTAACATAACTAAAGAAGGCCTTGTGGTTATCTGTAGTGTCCCTGGTGATTTCCCTCTCAAAGTTGCCCATGGATGTTTGTATGAGAGAACATAGCTCTTTACTAGTGCTGATCAGACATGCCTTCCCTTTATGGAATTATGCTCTGTCTTGCAGTAGCTTCCATCTTTTGTTATACAATCTGTTTATGGCTGGGGTCCACCAGACAGGATGCTTTCCCTTTGTGGAGAGTGTCTTGGTCTTATATGGGATTGCATGATCCATGCATTCTCAGAGATGTCCGTAGAAATCATTTGTGAAGGTGTCAGCATTGTGGGTTGTGGCTTCCACTGGCCCAGTGGGCTTAAAGGATACCATCTCAGTCTTAAGAAGTGTAAAGTTTGTGTTTGGAATGTTATTCACTGTAGCCTTTTGTGCTGGTGGTGGAGGTGGGATATGTATATCCAGGGCGATTCGTTTGTGGTCAGATCACAGTAATTGATGATCTTCCCCATACAGTATGTCGATACAAACCCCCAGAGTGAGGAGGTGCTTTGGACCTGAATCAGTGTGCTTACTGCTAGGGTTTGGTAGTATGTCGTATGGAGTGTGCCAGGTACTGTTGCACAGTTGTTGGCTGAGCAATGATACCTGGCCATTTACATGTGTATCCACCAATAGACAGACAGATGCTATATATGGGCGATATGATGTATCACAACAGTCGAGTAGCATGTGCAGTATGTGTGCCAAATTCTGCTGACATATTTTGCTGATATCATTTTATTGTCTTTTTCAGGACCATGGTTCACCAGCGCAATCCGGCATACTCTGCAGCAGAGGATGAGGAAATACACCAGAGCCTGGTGCGGGATTTTGCAATACTCTTTTCCCGCACCAGCCAGAATCAGCTGGAGAGGGCTGCACTGTGGCAAGACCTGGTCCGTCGGGTAAATGACATAGGCACGCATAATAGGACATATGAGCAGGTATGACATCACTGCAGTGATTTAATCAGAAATGTCCATCAGCATGCTTCGGATATCCACAGGCAACAGGTTGCCACAGGCTCCAGCCCACCAACAACAACAACCGCAGCAGACCTGCATTATGATGGAGGCTGGAGCCACACAGCACCATGACTACGAGCATGCAGGTAATATGCCATATGTATAGTTGACTGTTGTGTACACTGGTAGTTAATGCATGTGTGAGGTGTGTCCTTGGTTTGTAGCTGTCATCATAGTATTTAATGTGCAAGTGTGATATTCTCAATATCAGCAGCTGACCTGTGAAAGGCAACTGTTGTACTACTGACCTGTATCATACTCAGTAACAATGGCACAGTTGTGCCCACTGACATTAATTTCCTCACTTCTGCAGGTCCCTCTGGTGTAACAGCAATGCAGCCTATCCATGCTGGTGAGTGTGTATTAACAATACCTTTAATAGTCTTGATAGTAATAGTAATAGTAATATTAGGCTCAATCAGTAGTGCTCTGTGTATGCATGCAGGTGTGTCTGTGTGTTGATAACTAGCATACTGAGTAGTGTGCAAGTGTGCATGTGTGCATCTGTGTGCATGTGTGCACATGTGTGCATTTGTGTGCATTTGTGCGCATGTGTGCATCACTGGTAACATTGTGTAGACATTGTAAACTGTGTTTCCTGTTTCCCTCCCACAGGTTCTGGTGCTGCTCTGGTGTCATGCAGCAGGGAACCTGAATCAGGTGCCACAGGTAGTGATAATGATGATATCTGTGTAATGGTACAGGAAGGTGTGCCAGGGTCCATCATTGGTCAGCCAATTGACAGTACACAGCTGTCAACCCCATCAATGCGCACAGTCATCCTGCCAAAACATCCTTTGTCACCAATGTCCCTAGGTGATGGACAGGATACAGTGGGCATTGACCAGGGTAATGTGGTATCTGTGGCACATGCTTCCCCACACAGCAGCCATGGGCATGGCCCTGAGATGGTACCACACAGACAGATGTCCAAGGGTTCTCATGGGAGCATCCGTGGGCGTACTGCCCTGTCAGACGTGCCCACAGAGGTCTTACAACCTCAGCTATGTTTCGGGCTGTCATGCAGGCACAGTCACGTATGGAATGGTACACCAGACAGGGTCTGAGGGGGCTGACACCATGTCGCACAGCCATGAGTGACAGTATGCGTGACATTGCGGCTGCCATCCGTAATTTCACCGATGTCATAGACAGACATTGTGGGGACATATTAGATCAGTTCCACAACTAGATGTCCATGAGCCAGGGCAATGGTGGACGGTTGAGGTGTTGATGTGGGCGTATGCCAGCAACAGGAGCAGCTGGCAGTCGTCGCATATGACAATAGGGCCACGGCTGCCCCCATAGTGCCAGCAGCAGCCCCAGCAATGCTGGGTCTGTGCTGTCATCAGACTGCCCCAGGAGACCACGTGCACGTGGCTCTGGACAGGCCCAACAGGGATCTGTGTCCAGTCAATGAACACCTGCTTCTGATGACAGTACCCAGTCTGGATTGGTACAGGATATGGTCCGTAGCACCCCTGCAAAGCACAGGTACCGTGTCTGTGGCCAGAGACACTGATCTGTATGACCTGGCAGATACAGTCTGTGGCTGTCCACAAACACCGGTATATGGCAGCCATGAGGTGGAACTGTGTGCATCCATACACACATGCGAATTGACAACACCTAGGGCTACTGCATACACGCACACACTGCATCAACATTGCCCCACCTTGTACTGCTGTCCCTCACCAACACACATACACATACATGTCAATTGGTGGTATCAGTGGCAGACTCAGGCATACCAAGTTCACACCCTGTGCATATGATGACACTGTGCCACCTCCTGCAATCTGTAACATCAGTGCAGGTACAGGTTAACATGTTGCTGATGCACAGGGTGACTACATAGACGTGTAGTAATAGTATCATGTTGTTAACAGTACAGTGTGCTGATATAATTGTGGGTATATCACAGCATGCCTGATGCAGTAAGGATATGATTGTCTTGTACTGTTGTCTACACCCATGGTAAGTACCATAGTGTATCATCTGCACATGTTGGCATACTGGTGGTAAGGATGTCAACAGAAGGCCACATACATAGGTAGCACAGGGGATAAGGTAATGAAAGTATTGATATGCAATGATGGACATGTAAACTGCAAGTGGCATGTTGCCCACACTGGACTCTGCAATGAGGATGTTTGAGGATGTTGATATGTGTGCAGTACTACACAACTGGTAAAGGACACACAGGAGCACCCTAGCACTGCAAGCTCACACCTCATACCATGCTAG
Organism: Protopterus annectens; assembly: GCF_019279795.1. Lineage (NCBI taxonomy): Eukaryota > Metazoa > Chordata > Ceratodontiformes > Protopteridae > Protopterus > Protopterus annectens. Next base: position 332,402,031 of record NC_056744.1, on the reverse strand, counting down.
ACAGCCCCAACACACAAAACTAACTTTCACAGGAGGGAGAGTCCCCATAAATGTCAGGAATACTGTGGTTGCACGACAGGTAGCATACATCCTACTGAGTATGGAACCAGTGAGTGAAGGCTCAGGGTCTGTTATTTGACATGTGTATTAGTGCAGGTATGAGCACCTGGGTTTCCGTCTGGTTATTGTACATCCTGATGGTACATGGTCTGTACACTTGTGTGCGTTGAGACTGGACCCTGGCCATCTGACCTGTGTATTTCCATGTACATGCGCATAGTGCCTGCATATTTGCACTGTTACCTACTGGAAGTGGTACAGCTTGTTTGTTGTACAATGGACTACATGCATCCCTGCTTACTGTAGCTTTATTTGCATGCATGTTTGCTTGCAGTTACTCTGGAACACTGATTCCACCTGCAATGCAGATTTACGGAGCCTCTGTGGATTCCTAGTGACATCTGCATAGCTTACTATACGTATGTCCATGTCTCACTTGACAGAACATCACTGTTTGTCCTGTTCGCATGTACGTTGCCTGTGACACATTGCATATGACTTACCTGGCATTTGACCACGTGAGCAGTCATATATGCCAGCGCTAACTAATCACAAGCACTACACCCTCACATACTCACCTTCTGTACCTTGTTCCCCATTGGCCCTATGTGCTGTTAATCACCATGGCAATCACAATACTATGGTAGCATGTGCAAAGGTCACTTGTCAGTCACCTCTATGGTACAGTTGTGGAATATGTGAGTCATGTGGCAATGTCACAGCTGCCACATGTACACAGTAAAGCCTCTCCCCTACCCAAGAATGTACAACACATGTGTGAGATGCAACCACATAGCCAAACTGGGGACTAAGCACTCTGAACCCAGTACTGGCATAACCTGTCAGGTGGCATGAAATACTACAGTGACTACAATACCAGTCTGATGTAGACCTACACTGACAGCAATCCAAACACATGAACACACTGGGGCATTCTTGGAGCCTCAGAATAGCATCCTGCCTGAGCAGCAGACACCTCTGCAGCTGGCACACAGGCATACGTTAAGCCGGAACACAGCACGTGCAACCCATAGCACAAAAATCCTGTGTGCCAAACAGTCACAGCCTGTACGGCTAGACAACACACCTGCTACAGTTGTGTTGGGTACCTTTATTGTCCGGTACAGTGAGGTCCGCTCACCAGGTTGGACAAGGTGAAGGTCACAGTGATATGCCCATGGGGCACTATGGTCCACCACATAACACAAGCATACAGGTCAGTCAGAGGCATGGACACATATGACTCAGTCATTGTCTGTGCCACTATAGCTGACCTGTGATGTACCTCCCTGGACTACATGATCGGGAACATAGAAGGGCTCTCTGAGCATGTGACACAGGCTGGTATGACCCTGGCCTTGGTTGGCATCATACCCTCACCAAGAATGCTGAAGTATTACTGAATGCTGATGAATTACTGTAGCTACAACACCCTAGCTGAAAGGTTCCTAGCATGTAGTCACTGCATTGCTATGGAACAACTAGTTACCACTCCCACAACAGGTGAAAACATGCAGAACCTGTTCATCAACAACATGTAGACTATATGCCCCAGACCAGATGTGTATCCCTCGATGATAGGATGATACCATATACAACTCACACTGTATATACACATACCGAAAAAGCCAGACAAAACTCAGAAAATAACAAAAGAAATGGCAGAAGTAGACACCAGCAATGAAACACCTGTGATCATTCAAGGTGTTTCATTGCTGGTGTCTACTTCTGCCATTTCTTTTGTTATTTTCTGTATATACACATACCACATGCAGCACCCGCACAGAAAACCACAGTCATAATGTTATCCAGTGCAAATACCATGTATTCACATGTGGCAGGCGTCAGACATGGGAACTATTGAAGGTCACAGGTATATATGTGTAGTTGGCAAACACATACATCATATGTGTGCATTGCCATTACTGGTTTAATTGATGTCATGCATTATTGTGAACAACAACCCACACACATGAGCATTCTGTGTGACAAAAACACATGTGGCATTTGTGGAATTCAAAGCCATAACTAACTGTGCTATGACAGTAGTGAAAGACGCAGTAGCAGAGCGTGCTATTTGCATTACTGAGAGATTTACCCTCTTCTGCTGTACTTGTAGGGTGCTGACATCATCTCTGTTTAGAGATTGGAATATGCAGCAGCTGGTGTGTTGTACTGGTTGCCAAAAGGGTCAGTTCTCTCACACATGTAATTGCACACACCCTACTTCCACCCCACACACACACACACACACACTTGCCATTTGCAGGATTCAAATCCCTACCTAACTATGTTATGACACTAGTACGAGACGCAGTAGCTGAGTGCGCTATTTGCATTACTGGGAGGTTTCCCTTCTCCTGCTGTACTTATAGGGTGCTGTATCATCAGTGTTTAGAAAGGGGAATGTGCATCCTGTAGTGTGTTCTCCTAGTTGCCAAAAGGGACATTTCTCTCACACAGAATTGCACACACACTAACCCCCCTCACTCAAACACACACACTGAGCATTTGCAGGATTCAAACCCCTACCTAACTATGTTATGACACTCGAGATGGACGCATTAGCAGAGCACGCTATTCGCATTACTGGGAGGTTTCCTTTCTCTGGCTGTACTTATAGGGTGCTGACATCATCAGTGTTTAGAAAGGGGAATGTGCATCCTGTAGTGTGTTCTCCTAGTTGCCAAAAGGGACATTTCTCTCACACAGAATTGCACACACACACACACACACACACACACACACACACACACACACACACACACACACTGAGCATTTGCAGGATTCAAACCCTTACCTAACTATATTATGACACTTCGAATTACTGGGCATCTGTTCTGCACCTGCAGTATTTATAGGGTGCTGACATCATTATTTCTACAGAGGTATGTACATCTATTACTACCTGTCAGGTGGGGGATAGCATATATATGCATTTGCAGCCACCTACTTCAGGGTCAGATATGCACATCAGCACTGGCAGGTTATGTTTTATACCATGCTTCATGACCACAGGACCTGTAACACACAACACAACCAGTTCAGACCACCCCTCCCACATCCAGGACACACACTTTTCTTCTCTGGGAACAGTGCCAAGATATGAAGGTGTTCACATACACCATTCCAGTTGTTAACGTCAGGTACAGGTATATTGTGTGTGGGAACTACTCAGGCCTCTACAACATTACTTTACAGCCACTACAATTTGTGTGTCCATGTGCTATGGCAGGACCACTCACCACACCCACAAGGGGGAATACATATTGCACCTGACCATCTGCAACATGGGTACTCACTGTTCCACACCAGAGGTAGACCACCATTGTTGGTATCTGACCATACCCACCTTTCCCTGGACATCCATATCCCATCCCCACCCCCAGGCAAGGTTGTCACTGCAAACAAAATGTATTTATCAAAAGCAGACTTTGCACTTGTGAAGACTGGGGTGGAAGACTTCAAAGGACCCATGCTGGGGGAGTATACAGGCCACTCTGCATAATCCTTGACAATTGCATTCTATGAGCATGTGGAAGGTTTGCATTGATCATGCTATACCAAATATATCCATAACTCCTCCACAACAGGACACCTGTCAGGTGTACACCAGACATATTTGAGCTGTCCAACAGATGGAGTGAGCTAATACATTGCAGAGCAGTAGCCCACAGAGGGAGGACATCTCTGAACAGTACTGGCATGACACTTCAATCCCTCATAATGATCACGACAAAGTGTTGACAGTGAAATTGTCCAGACACTGCAGATAAGGCTCCCCTCAGTCTGTTATTGACGCCCACTTACTGTTAGAGGTCCTCACCAACCCTCTTTCAGCAAACACCAGCCACATGGATGTGGCATAGCAAATTCAACACCTGGGATCTCCACTGTGTCCCTGCTTGATGGAGGCACAGCACACTAGCCTCAAACGGTGCCTTATGTGACCTACTTTACAGTGGCACAGTAGCCTACTGTACTGGGGAGGCAGACGCCAAGCACACTCTGGCTAAGCTTTCATTCCCTAGGGCAAACAGCCTAGTATTGACCTCTACACCCATATGTTTAATTGTCAGATGCACAATATTTGTTGCTGATAGACTGTTTGCAGGTCTTTATTGCCATAGCATTCCCTGTTTCTATGAACAACTTGTGTATCTGTGGAAGATGTTTGAATATGAGAGGGATCCACTATATCACTTATGTCTCTGTAGTCATTTAACTGTGTGCACTGGGCAGATTGCTGTAATGTGGTTGGTTCCTGGAATAACACGTACAAATACCAGATATGTGTGGCCAACTGCTAGTGTGTGAGCATGCCCAGTTCAGGCTTTCCATGGCATGTTGTCTGACATATGTCTCATTTATCAAAGTGTGCAAGCATGCCCAGTGTGAGCTTTCCATATGTTGAAATCTGCAGTCCACCACATTTGTGGATGAGTGTGAACTTCAACAATATCTCATGTTTATGGTTGTGTGTTGGGTGTCATGTTGTGTATTTACTGGCCAACTGCTTTGTGTCTGAACACAACAGGGATTATACTGTGCCTGCAGAGTTTGCATGGGATACTTTGCATACAGTTGTCAACATCCTTTCATACTGACCAAACACTGTAGTACCGTATAGTGTACTGGTTCAGTACTTTCACTGTGGTGGACAGTATCCTGGGCTTTAGTCCTATCACTGCTTTAAATTTTCATAGTGAGCACAACAGACTGGTTAGGGGCCAGTTGTGCACATATGACCATATTGCATTACGTTCAGATATGGACTACTTAAACCAGGCTTGTCCAACATTGGTAGTGTATTCCACAACATAGGTGGACATTGGCAAACACTAGCGATGTGCCCTAGGCCATTTCTAATGCTAGTCAGAGAATGTGTTTGTCCTTCGAGACACATTGTAACTGGAGTTTGCCATGACATATGTCATGGTTAGTATACTGTGCCTCCGTCTACCCGTGACATAACAGTGATCCCCAGGGTAAACCTACCATCTCCCATCCACTCATCAAGATTCCTCTTGAGGAGAGTCAATGAGTGACTCTCTGGCTAACCTGTACTGGGAGTTTACTCATGAGTGGGGGTGGCTTCTGTGTTATGGATCATTCAGTACAGCTTGTTCTATGTATGTCAGTGCTGGGGTTCAGGTCTCTCATGTGCATAGCTCACTGCCATTCAGATTGTACAAGGTGCAGCATGTTCATTGATTCCAGCTTGGACATGGCTTTATACATCAGGCACAGCTTGCCTCTGGGCGGCCAGTATGGTACTGTGTGGAGCTGCAGTTTGTTTAATCAGGCAACACATGGCATCTGTTCAAGCTCTTTGATACTCCTGGTGAGGTACTTTTGGGGTCTTTCCGGTTGATGGAGGTGTCTGTTGAGGTACATCCCACAGGGGCCATTGTACTCAATTGTGAGGCTGATGAAGGATGACTGCAGAGCCACAATGACCTCCCCTGATCTAGATCTGACTACCTTCATGATTAGGTGGGTATATGGTATGTTTCTGTAACCACTACAGCCACATGCTTGTCCAATGCAAGATATCTATCTACTTGTGTCCCCAGGTCTCCTATTACATCTTAAGTACTTAATGGGTTAACACCTGTGTGGTAATTGGTGGGCACTTACTGTATATCCACAGGGGTTGACTATACACTTTTCTGCAATTAGCTTGCTGACATGGCTATGGCACCAGTTGTCTGTTTCTATGTGGCCCTTTTGTGGGATGCTTGTGTCAGCTGGAGGGTTAGATATGGTGGCCAGTTTGTAGTCCTCTGCAAACTTGTTCAGACACAGTCCTTCCATGTTGGCCTGTACCTATGGGACACATATACCAAACAAGGGAGGTCCCAGGACCGAGCCTTGTGAGATGCCAGTTGTATCTGGTTTGTAGTCTGACATGGCTGCAGTATTTCTGACCATGTCAGTTCTGTCCTTGGTCTGGTTTGCAACCCCTCTACTGACATAGGGGTTTATATTTAAGCTGGTGAGCTTATCTATAATTAACACGTGGGGTATTGTATGGAAGCCTTTTGCAAGGTCCAGCTAGGCTGTGTGGACCACATTCCCCTCATCAATGGCCTTAATGACTGTTTCAAATGAGTCAGACATGTTTAAGGGGCAGGATCTGCACTTAAGAAAGCCACACTGGGTAGGGTCCAGTGTCAGTAGGTCCCCAAGATCTTTATGTCTGAGGTACATGCTGATCCTTTCCATAGCTTTGCAGACCAAGCTTGTCAGGATTCTGGGGTGGTAGTTTGCAGTATCCATTCAGGCAACACCTTTGTGGAGAAGGACCACTGTTGTACACTGCTCTTTGGGTACATATCCTGTGGTAAGGCTGACATTGAGCAGTAGTGTTATTTGGTGTTCCATTCTTCTTGGAGTCCATGTTGGACTCAGGCCAGGACGCCATCTCGTACCATTGCTGCTGTGTGTTTTGCTTTGTAGATGCTGGCTGTTATTTCAGCATCTGCAATGTCAGGGGGCCAGCACTCTGCTGGGATAAATATTTTGCATTTTGGGGGGGGGGGTTTGCACTGCACCTGTCAGGTTGGATGTTGGCAATGTGTGTGTGTTTGGTATATTGTTTGTAATATTTGAGTGATTCAGAGCATATCTGTGAATTCCCAACAAGGTTCCTACCATCAGTTAAGAAAGCCTTGTGATTATCCTTAGTATCCTGTACAATTTGTATCTTCATAGGTTCATACTAGGCTATCCGCCCTAGGGCATTTATAAGCCTAGCCAGAGTGTGTGTGGCTTTCGCCACTCCTTGCTATGTGAATATTATGGCCATTTAGGATTTACTTTACTGTGCCTCTGTCTGGACGTGACACAGTGAAGACCCCCAGTGTACATCTATGATCACCCATCCACTTGGCAAGATTCCTGTTGAAGAGAGTCAGTGAGGGGCTCTGCCTAACATGGGAGTGGGATTCCGTTCCAGGGTGTAGGGAGCCTCTGGGTTATGTATCTGTCCCTCCAGCACATCCTATTTCATTATGTGTTGAGGTTGACATCTCTCACTCTCACAGCTCTGATGGTTTTGGGTTTTCTGGGGTGGAGCATGTCCATTAATCCTGTGTTGAACATGGCCTTGTACAACAGGCATACAACGCCTCTGCGTAGGCAGTATGTGACTGCATACAGCTAGGGTGTCTACAGCCAGGCAGCATATGACATATGGCCAATATAGAAGGTCTTCCTAGCCACATTGGCAACGTGAGTGTCACATGACAGGTTACTGTCCACTTGTGTCCCTAGGTCCCTGATTACTCCTTCCATATGTAATGGATTACCACCTATGTGGTAATTTGTGAGTACCTTGTTTGGTATTTGGTGAGACATTCATACTGTCCAGTGACTTCAGGAAGGCTGAGTGGGGTTCCTGTGTGTGAGAGTGTGGTCTGCAGCATACTACAGACTGTACAGCAGTTTTGCCTATGGTTAGTTGCACATGGGTGGTCTCCGATGCTTCGTGCATTGTCAGTTACCTGGACATGTGGGTATCTTTGCTGAATATGGATACTCCCCCTCCTTTTATGGTTTGGTCCAGGTTTTGGGGCCATAAAGCATGATATGAGGTATAACCTTGTAGTGCTGGTGTGCTCTCAGGAGCCTTGCTGCAGGTTTCTGTCACTGCACGGAAATCAGTGTTCCCCATACTGGGGAGGGCCTCGGGAGCATGCATGTTGAGGTTTAAACATCTGGCATTGGGCAGCATTACCCTTATGTTTCTTTCCAGTTATGTTTTCTAGGGAGGTGGGTTTGTCTTTTCAGCCTTGCCTACAAAAGGCTCTATGGAGGTGGCAAGAGCCTTAGCCAATATACAGATGCCCAGGGGTAACAGGTGCAAGCCATCCCTGGCAAAGCAGCGTGGCTTGTCAAGCATGACATCCCAAGCAGACAGACACTGGATCCCCTTGGAATGACACCAGTAACTGTGCCACTTGTTAAAGCTGATCATTCTGTATTTGTACTGTGGCATCATTCTTGGTGAGGGTAGGATGCTGCACAAGGTCAGTGTCATACCGGCCTGGACTACATAATCTACATACAAAAATATGTCTCTTTTCATGTAGTCTGGGGAGGTACGCCTCAGGTCATTCACACCAGCATGGACAATGACTGCATCATATTTGTACTTGCTTTGGGGTGACCTGCATACTTGTGTTATGTGGTATATTGTAGCAGCCTACAGGCAGCTTACTGTACCCTTTCCCTTGTTCAGTCTGGTGAGCAGGACAGCAGTGTGTCTGACTATGGAGTCACCTATTACAACTGTATCAGGCATGCTGTTTCTCCTTCTGGCCTGTGACTGTTTGGCACACCAGCTTTGTGTACTATGTGTTGCACGTGCTATGTTTGGAGGTAGCGGTTGCTTGGGTGTCTGCTTTGGAGGCCTCTGTTGATGTGGTGTGTTTGTAATTAGAGCCTCCGGGAATGTTTTTCTGTGTTTGTCTTTGGTTTGCAGTTGTGATAGGTCTATGTGAGACTGGGTTTGTGGTGTGTGTGGTTACCTTCTCCTCCTGACTAGTTTTGACAGTACTGTGTTGAGAGAGCTCAGCCTCCGGTTTGGATAAATGGTTGCATCTCTCTCATATATTTGTATTTCTTGGGGGGAGGAGAAGGTTGTCTGTGTACATGGGGCAGGTGTAACATTGCCTCAAGATTCACAGATTCAACTTGTTGTAGCTGGCCTTAGTGGATTGTATGAGTGAACATATTTTATTGCCATAATACTGATCAGAGATTACTTCCCTTTTTAGGTTTGCTCTATCATGTAGTAGCTTCCTCATTCTCTTGCATGGTTTGGTAATGGCTGGGGTCCGCTATGCCAGATGCCTGCATGTATGGCATTGTCTTGGTTTTATTTGGGATTGCATAAACCATGCATTCCTGGCAGTGTTCATGGAATGCCTGTATAATGGGTTCTGAGGTGTGGCCCATATTTTGCACATGCACAGGGCCTTTAATGGATTCCACATCAGTTTGGAGGAGTGCAACATTTGCTTTACACATGTTTTGCACTGTGGTTTTCTGGCCAGGGACTGTGGTCAGGATGTGTATCTTGTGGCACTCCTCTTTCCATGATATGTGTCTGACATCTGTCACGTAACACTGTCCTCCAATGAACTGCATTTCCTTCTGCCATTCCCCCCTGTGATGTCACCTATCTCCTACTCTGTTCCTCCCCCTTATGTAACTCTTACACTACTCGGAATGTGCTCATTTGCTATGTGACAGTGGGATTCAGTATCCTAACGCTCATTTACATCAGATTGCCTACTAATGCTTAGTTACATGTCTTAGACTCAGCTTCCCCCCTTAGCAACCACTAAACGGTGGCCATGTTGTTTTTGCTCTGCTGGTCCCTGCATTGTAAATACATGTATTGCATAAAACCCACATTTGTGGGTTTATAACCTTCATTTTTATGTTTTATATAGCGCAGCCGAAAAAAAAAAAACTTTTTTATCATATTTGCATCGGGGTACCTTGCCAATGGCCACATATTTGGCCATTGGCATGCTGCCTGACACATATGCACCCTTTATTTGGAGCTGACATGGCTCCATTGTGTTATTTGCGGAAACGTACTCAGTTGTCAACTGAGTACATTTCTGCAGCTAACACGACTCTTACACGGGCTGGTTTGAGCTTCGTGGATCGCTAATCTACCTCATTTGCATGCCTTTCAGCTGCAAGTGAAGTGATTAGCATATCCACGCCCAGTGCGTGTAAGAGACGTTTTAGCTGGTCTCTTACATGGAATTTCGGGCTGTTCCTGGATCGCGAGGGCTGTATGGAGTCTTACACTACTCTTAGACTCCGTGCAAGCCTTTGTGAATCCTGCCCAATGTCTTTTTAATGGTTCCCTATTATGCTGTCGCAGACAGACTGTCGAATGCATCTTTGTTGAACAGTAAAGCGCAAAAAGGCAAAATAGCAAAGTGACATTTCAGTGAATTCTTTCCCAGGGAAAGAATTTGTTTGGCTGCTTTCGCTACTTTGCCTTTTCAGCACTGTGGTGCGATCTCAGAGTTGGTATATTTAAATAGGGAGGTGTGGGGGGCACACAAATAATGTTTTACTGTTTTAGCGATTGTTTTCCATTGAAAAATAATCGCTGTTCTGAAGTTTCGACATTGTAAGCTTATGCTTACATGGGATCGATTATCTGTCGTTCACTCTTGAGCATACGATATGATAATATAGACCCTTTTTAACAACTGTATAAAATTTAAAAGGGTCTCCAGATAGTCAGGGTTGTTATTAAATCCAATGGACTTTTTCCACAAAGTTTTCATTATGATTGGACTAACATCTGTAAGAATATGGGCCTTGAATTCAAATTCATTCATTTGTTAAGGAAGTATTATGGTAATGATATTTATTTATGACTTGTTTATTTATTGACATTTGATTAGTGGGAAAGTTCGACTGAGTAGGAGCCCATTTGAGAAATTAAAAGTAAGTTAGTATAATGCAAATAGGAATTGCAATATAGATTGAGGAAAAGCAGGCTTATGGTATATTTAGAGAGAAAACCAGAGGAGAAAAATTGATAGAAGTAAGGAAGTGAGTGAAGAAGGGAGAGTAAAGAGGTATAAGGTATGACTAGGTATATGTCCACATTTAGGGATATAGTTTATCCTGGTGTTGAGCAAGAACAGAGCCAGCGTTTTGCTAGGAAGTCTTTCAAATTGGTTTGGAAGGATGGGAGGGAGGGTATTGACCTGATGGATGCAGGTAAAGGAGTTTCAGGCCTTAGCAACATGGTATGAGTACAGACAATGCCCAGCAGATTTGATAGGGTTGCGGACAGACAGGAATGTTTGGTCATTGGATTGCAATGACCAACTGGGAACATGGTTGTGTAGAATGTTATTTAGTGCTGAACAAGCAGATGGATTCTGGATAATTTTATAGGTGGTAAGAAGCTGTGTATATGTTAGCTGATGGGGTAGTTCTAACCAATTTAGGCTTTTTAATTCTATATAGTGCTGCGGTAGCGTTGTCGCCTCACAGTAAGACGCTGTCCAGTTCGATTCTCAGCTAGAGCGTCTTCTGCGTGGAGACATGCTTGAATGGGCGTACCTTCGTTGAAAGTTGTGCATCAGGCCTGGCAAGCCGGTATGTAAAAATCAACTGCCAATCATTAGCACACCGGATTTCCGCTGTGGCGACCCCTAACCGGGAAAAGCCGAAAGACGCAATTCTATATAGTGGTGGGCTCTGAAAGGGGCATTTGTTGCAAATGTAGCAACTTTGTTATTGCATTGTTTAAGTTTTAATTTTTCTGATGCCTGAAGGTTAGTAAAGATGGGAGCACCATAAATAAATATGGGGAGGAGACAAGTAGTGGCAAGTGTAGCTTTAGTTGTGTCAGTGAGAAAGTTTTGACCCTTTAAAGCATCCCTACTTTTTGATATGTTTTTCTTATGCAATTTTCGATATGCGGGTCTAATTTAAGATTATCATCTACTATAATCCCTAATAATTTGCTATGAGAAGTGACTTCAATTGTTGTTATTTCGAGAGAGTACTTTAAATTTTGCTTTTTAATGGTAGAGGGATTTTGGGGGAAAAGTAATTGTTTTTTGGGGATGAGATGTGAGTTACAAAGCCATGTTTTAGTTGCTGTTGAAATTTTCTGAGTATTTATGGAGTTGTGCCATGTTGTCAGATGTGCAAATGAGTGTGGAGTCCTCTGTGTACTGTATTAGGGTGGCCTGTTATGTGGATGCATAGAGGGCATTTGTGAGAATTTTAAAGAGGACGAGACCAAGGATAGAGCCTTCTGGTACACCAATAGTGACTGGGAGGTAAGGAGAGAGGGTGGAGTGCCATTTTACTGATACCTGTTAGGTAGCATTTTCTCCTATATGCTTCGCCCATTTAAACAAACATAAGACCAACACTTCAATCCAAGCTAGTTCCTGTTATATCAAGATCACTACATTTGCTACCAATGCCCCATATAAAACTCTGCCACTGTTATTCTTTAAAACAACTTAACTGCCTTTAACTAAAACAACTAGCTAATATAGTCACAACTAGTTAGTGCATACAAATTTGTTTACTACACTGAACAATGGGCAGTACTACAAAATATTCTAGTGCCTTACTGCCCTACAATGAATGCCCACTAAGGGGAAAAAACCCCTGTTAATCACAAGTAGGTGTAACAACTCAGCCTAGAAAACTCACTAGCTTCAAACTACTGCTCAAACGGCACCTCATACAGTCATGGTCAGTCACGGTCGTGGTCATGGTCAGTCACAATCCTAGTCAGTATTGGTCATGTTCAGTCACAGTCATGGTCAGTCACAGTCATGGTCAGTCGTGGTCATGGTCAGTCATGGTCATAGTTGGTCACAATCATAGTGAGTTGTGGTCATGGTCAGTTGCAATCATGATTGGTCATGGTCAGTCATGGTCATGGTCAGTCACAATCATGGTCAGCCGTGGTCATGGTCAGGCACAATCATGGTAAGTCATGGTCATGGTCAGTCACAATCATGGTCAGTCATGGTCATGATCAGTCATAATCATGGTCAGTCACAATCACTGTCATGGTCAGTCACGGTCATGGTCATGACCAGTTGTGCTCATGGTCAGTCATGGTCATGACCAGTGGTGCTCATGGTCAGTCATGGTCATGACCAGTGGTGGCCATGGTCAGTCACAGTCTTCATCAGTCATGGCCATGGTCAGTCGTGGTCCTGGTCAGTCACAATCATGGTCAGGCGTGGTCATGGTCAGTCGCGGCCATGGTCAGTCATGGCCATTGTCAGTCAGTCAGTCACAATCATGGGCAATCGTGATCATGGTCAGTCATGGTCGGTCATGGTCAGTCACAATCGTGGTCAGTCATGATCAGTCGTGGGCATGGTCAGTCACAATCATGGCAAGTTATGGTCATGGTCAGTCTTGGTCATGGTCAGTCACAATCATGGTCAGTCACGGTCATGGTCAATCAGTCGTTTATAGTCACAATCATGGTCAGTCATGTTCATGGTCAGTCATGGTCAGTCATGGTCAATCACGGTCATTGCCCATCACAATTATGATCAGTCATGGTCTTACTCTTCATCAAGTTGAATCTCTCATCTCAAATTCAGGTTTCCCATTACTCAGCTTTCATTTTATCTCCTTAGCTGTATTAACATACTCTTCTCTTTCTCACCTAGACTTTCTGAGACCAACCCTATTGTGCTGACCTACTTATAATCTTGGACTGACCCATGTACTGTTACACCAAACCCCACATCTCTAACACCATATCCTATGTCTCACCATGCTTACTACCCATCCTGATATTTCTCTCTTTAGGATACTTTAGCCAGTATTAATAATTTCACAGGGTACAGTAACTCAAGCTACATGACTCATTGCTAAAGTTTTGTGTCTTAATATAAATCATCTAGGCTATCTACATAAAAATAAAACATAACCACCTCAATGTCTTATGTGTATAGTTAATACTATTTTTACATAGAAAAACATATCACTCTGTCAATGTATACAATAATCTCTGTGGTTCTGTTTTGCAACAACTATATCGCTGAAACTGTAAATGTATAATATATAATGTAAATGGAATTTTACATGTAGTTCTGATGGACCTTTTTTCCCCAGTCACGGTCATGTTCAGTCACAATCATGGTCAGACACAATCATGGTCAGTCGTGGTCATGGTCATTCACGGTCATGACCAGTCGTGGTCATGGTCATTCACGGTCATGGCCAGTCGTGGTCATGGTCATTCACGGTCATGGCCAGTCAATTATGTTCAGTCATGGTCAGGTGTGGTCATGATCAGTCAAACAGTCGTTCAGTCACAATCATGGTCAGTCACGGTCGTGGTTAGTCATGGTCATGGTCAGTCATGGTCGTGGCCCATCACAATCATGGTCAGTCATGTTCATGGTCAGTCACAATTATGGTCAGTCATGGTCTTACTCTTCATCAGGTTGAACCTCTCATCTAAAATTCATGTTTCCCATTACTCAGATTTCATTTTCTCTTTTTAGCTGTATTAACATACTCTTCTCTTTCTCACCTAGACTTTCTGCTTTCTGAGACCAACCCTATTGTGCTGTCCTACTTATAATCTTGGACTGACCCATGTACTGTTACACCAAACCCCACATCTCGAACACCATATCCTATGTCTCACCACGCTTACTACCCATCCTGATATTTCTCTCTTTAGGATACTTTAGCCAGTATTAATAATTTCACAGGGTACAGTAACTCAAGCTACATGACTCATTGCTGAAGTTTTGTGTCTTAATATAAATCATCTAGGCTATCTAAATAACAAAAATAAAACATAACCACCTCAATGTCTTATGTGTATAGTTAATAGTATTTTTGCATTAGAAATACATATCACTCTGTCAATGTATACAATAATCTCTGTGGTTCTGTTTTGCAACAACTATAACGCTGAAACTGTAAATGTGTAATATATAATGTAAATGGAATTTTACATGTAGTTCTGATGGACCTTTTTTCCCCAGTCACGGTCATGGTCAGTCACAATCATGGTCAGTCCTAGTCATGGCCAGTCACAATCATGGTTGGTCACAATCATGGCCAGTCCTAGTCATGGCCAGTCACAATCATGGTCAGTTGTGGTCATGGTCAGCCACAATTATGGTCAGTCGTGGTTATAGTCAGTCATGGTCATAGTTAGTCTCAGTCTGGGTCAGTCATGTTCATGGTCAGTCATGGTCATTATCAGTCATGGTCAATCACAATCATGGGCAGTCATGGTCAGGGTGAGTCACGTCATGGTCAGTCACAGTCATGGTCAGTTCTGGACATGGTCAGCCAAAATCATGGTCAGTTATGGTCGGCCACAATCATGGTCAGTCGCAATCATGATCAGTCACGATCATGGTCAGTCATAGTCGCAATCATGGTCAGTCGTGGTCATGGTCAGTCACAATCGTGTTCAGTCAATCATGGTCAGTCATGGTCGTCAGTCACGGTCATGGTTGTCAGTCACAATCATGGTCAGTCGTGGCCATGGTCTTACTCTTCATCAGGTTGAACCTCATCTCAAATTCATGTTTCCCATTACTCAGCTTTCATTTTATCTCCTTAGCTGTATTAACATACTCTTCTCTTTCTCACCTAGACTTTCTGCTTTCTGAGACCAACCCTATTGTGCTGTCTTACTTATAATCTTGGACTGACCCACGTACTGTTTCACCAAACCCTACATCTCGAACACCATATCCTATGTCTCACCACGCTTACTACCCATCCTGATATTTCTCTCTTTATCAATACTGGCTAAAGTATCCTAATTTCACAGGGTACATTAACTCAAGCTACATGACTCATTGCTAAAGTTTAGTGTCTTAATATAAATCAACTAGACTATCTAAATAACAAAAATAAAATATAACCACCTCAATGTCTTATGTGTATAGTTAATACTATTTTTGCATTAGAAATACATATCAGTCTGTCAATGTATACAATAATCTCTGTGGTTCTGTTTTGCAACAACTATATCACTGTAACTGTAAATGTGTAATATATAATGTAAATGGAATTTTACATGTAGTTCTGATGGACCTTTTTTCCCCAGTCACGGTCATGTTCAATCAGTCATGGTCATTCGTGGTCAGTCGCAATCATGGTCAGTCATGGTCAGTCACAATCATGGTCAGTTGTGGTCATGGTCAGTCGTGGTCATGGTTAGTCACAATCAGGGTCAGTCATGTTCATGGTCAGTCACAGTCATCAGTCATGGTCATGGTCAGTCACAATTATGGGTAGTCATGGTGAGTCAGTCATGGTCAGTTGTGGACATGGTCAGTCAATAATGGTCAGTTATGGTCATGGTCAGTCACAATCATGGTCAGTCATGGTCAGTCACGATCATGGTCAGTCAGGTCATGGTCAGTCATGGCCATGGTCAGTCGTGGTCATGATCAGTCACAATCATAGTCGCGATCAGTCACAATCATGGTCAGTCATGGCCATGGTCAGTCGTGGTCATGGTCAGTCGTGGTCATGGTCAGTCATAATCATGTTCAGTCAATCATGGTCAGTCATGGTCAGAATCACGGTCATGGTCAGAATCACGGTCAGAATCATAGTCAGTCATGGTCATGGTCAGTCACAATCATGGTCAGTCATGGTCATGGCCCATCACAATCATGGTCAGTCATGTTCATGGTCAGTCGTGGTCATGGTCTTACTCTTCATCAGGTTGAACCTCTCATCTGAAATTCGTTTCCCATTACTCAGCTTTCATTTTATCTCCTTAGCTGTATTAACATACTCTTCTCTTTCTCACCTAGACTTTCTGCTTTCTGAGACCAACCCTATTGTGCTGTCTTACTTATAATCTTGGACTGACCCACGTACTGTTTCACCAAACCCTACATATTGAACACCATATCCTATATCTCACCACGCTTACTACCCATCCTGATATTTCGCTCTTTATCAATTCTGGCTTAAGTATCCTAATTCCACAGGGTACAGTAACTCAAGCTACATGACTCATTGCTAAAGTTGTGTGTCTTAATATAAATCATCTAGGCTATCTACATAAAAATGAAACATAACCACCTCAATGTCTTGTGTGTATAGTTAATACTATTTTTGCGTTAGAAAAACATATCACTCTGTCAATGTATACAATAATCTCTGTGGTTCTGTTTTGCAACAACTATATCGCTGAAACTGTAAAAGTGTAATATATAGTGTAAATGGAATTTTACATGTAGTTCTGATGGACCTTTTTTCCCCAGACACTGTCATGTTCAGTCACAATCATGGTCAGTCGTGGTTATGGTCAGTCCACAATCGTGGTCAGTCATGGTCATGATCAGTCACAATCATGGTCAGTCATGGTCAGTCGTGGTCATGGTCAGTCAGTCAGTCGTGGTCATAGTCAGTCATAGTCAGTCCTGGTCATGGCCAGTCACGGTCATGGCCAGTCCTGGTCATGGTCAGTCGCAGCCATGGTCAGTCACACTCATAGTCATGGTCATAGTCAGTCATGGTCATGGTCAGTCACTGTCATGACCAGTTGTCATGGTCAGTCATGGTCATAGTCTGTCATGGTCCTGGTCAGTCGTGGTCATGGTTAGTCACAATCAGGGTCAGTCATGTTCATGGTCAGTCACGGTCAGTCACAATCATGGTCAGTTATGGTCAGTCATGGTCATGGTCAGTCCCGGTCATGGTCATTCACAATCATAGTCATTCCTAGTCGTGGTCAGTCACAATCATGGTCGGTCATGGTCAGTCACAATCGGGGTCAGTCATGGTCAGTCATGTTCAGTCATGGTCATGGTCAGTCATGGTCATGGTCAGTCAATCGTGGTCAGTCATTCATAGTCACAAGCATGGTTGGTCATGGTCAGTCATGGTCAGTCACAATCATGGTCTGTCATGGTCATGGTCAGTCACAATCATGGTCCATCATGGTCAGTCGTAATCATGGTCAGTCAGTCATGATCAGTGTCATGATCAGTCACAGTCATTGTCATGGTCAGTCATAATCATGGTCGGTCATGTTCATGGTCAGTCACAATTATGATCAGTTATGGTCTTACTCTTCATCAGGTTGAATCTCTCATCTCAAATTCAGGTTTCCCATTACTCAGCTTTCATTTTATCTCCTTAGCTGTATTAATATACTCTTCTCTTTCTCACCTAGACTTTCTGCTTTCTGAGACCAACCCTATTGTGCTATCTTACTTATAATCTTGGACTGACCCACGTACTGTTACACCAAACCCCACATCTCTAACACCATATCCTATGTCTCACCACGCTTACTACCCATCCTGATATTTCTCTCTTTATCAATACTGGCTAAAGTATCCTAATTTCACAGGGTACAGTAACTCAAGCTACATGACTCATTGCTAAAGTTTTGTGTCAATATAAATTGTCTAGGCTATCTAAATAAAAATAAAACAAACACCTCAATGTCTTATGTGTATAGTTAATACTATTTTTACATAGAAAAACATATCACTCTGTCAATGTATACAATAATCTCTGAGGTTCTGTTTTGCAACAACTATATCGCTGAAACTGTAAATGTATAATATATAATGTAAATGGAATTTTACATGTAGTTCTGATGGACCTTTTTTCCCCAGGCCTTTGCTGAAAATGGGTTGCCCCCAGTCAGACTATCCTGATCATAAAAAGACATATAAATGTATTATTTATTTATTTGTTTTACTTTTGTTAACCAGGATAGTCCACTGTAAACAGGTCCGGCCCAGGGAGAAAAGCTCCACACATATGAATAACATGTAACAAAAAAACTACAAAGTTTACAAAGTATATTTAGATACAAAACGCAGCGAGTCTTAATAGTAGTATATTCATACACAGCAGTCACAATTAGTGAAGACAGAGAAATCTTACAGTAATAGTTTCATTAGTCTAAAGAGATGTATATAATGATCTCAATCATTGCTGGAGGGAGTCGTGTAAACCAACAACTTCTTAAAGGTTATTGGAGTCTAACGCATAACAATCTATTTTATTATATTGTATGTATTTCTACAGCAATAGAATATAGACCTATCTGCTCCTCTTGAGATGTGAGATAGTTAAGGTGCTGTAGGGTCTAACATAGTGGAGGGTCTAGCCTGGTGAAGTGCAGGAGCACAGCCAGTTATTAGTGAGATGCAGTTTTAATGCTCTCTTGAACTGTATGAAGGATGTCATAGTAGTTAT
Organism: Protopterus annectens; assembly: GCF_019279795.1. NCBI lineage: Eukaryota > Metazoa > Chordata > Ceratodontiformes > Protopteridae > Protopterus > Protopterus annectens. The sequence continues at coordinate 332,383,215 of NC_056744.1, read as the reverse complement.
GTTATAGGGTAGAGCATTCCATATTTTGGATACATAATTAGAAAAGATAAATAAATAATTATGATTGCTCACACCCTGCAGCCAACAGCTCATGCCGAAACAAAAATGAAGATTTATATCGTAGATGGAGGACAGAAGCACACTGGGACACGAGACTGCATTTTACCACATACAGAGAATAAAAGCTAACATTGTACATGAATCTGGTTTTAAATGAAACATGATATGAGTAAATTAGGTTTACACCTTCTAAGTCTTAGGTAGCTCTGTTAATGACAAATATGGATATGCCTTCACATATACAGATATATCAGTTAATTGGGAAATCCCAATAAGAAACAATGACCTATTTACATAGCCACCCAGGAACACTGTCGGGGTGGGTCAGTTAGTGACTCACAGGTACATTCATCTCTTAGGACAGGAAAATCAGAAGCTTAAGCATTCCATCCTTCCAAGTGATTTGTGTCCCATTACTGACACAGTAGGGCATGGGGGGGGGGGGGCAGTACTGCATTCTTGAGACACTGTCCTTCTACTGAGATACTAAGCCAAGATATACCCTCTGTAAAGCTGGTGTATCATAAAGATTTTATGGCCCTTAATGGGATAGACACATTTATCAAATAAATTACTGTATGAACCACAAAGCTTTTTATTAAAAATGTACTTACAGCAAATGATTTAAATTATTTAAATAATTCAGTCTAAAAGATGACTGCTAAAATGTTTACAGATTATTTCATTTCCATTTTTTGTATAGCATTCCACTCCACATTCATATGCTTACCTTCTACAAGCCTGGTATAATGCTATCACATTCTGTTTATGAATACCCTCTCGTTCTTTAATATCTTCTATATGATATTGCTTTTCCAGTAAGCTTCAAAACGTTAATTTCTTCGCAGTTAAGAAATTCAGGCTCCTACAATTCTTAGCATCATATTCCTTCTGTCACCACTGTCTTTTTTTCTTTGCATTTTAACCGCCTCTTGTAGTAGAAATGTGTTTTCAAATCCCATCACTACTTAAAAAAGTACTTTTATAATACAGTTGAGTGATCAGACTTGAACATCCTGTGACACATTAGTCGGTACAGCTAGTTTATCAAAGATCATATTGTATGTATTGTGTTCATAATTGCTTACAGTTTTGTAACCTCAGAATGGATTTTGTATAACAACTGTAGTATTATTTGTTTATGTTTCAGATAGCAAAAAGGCCAGCATTCTTTCATTTATGATAGCACATGCTCTAAGACCAAGAACTATTATAGCTATTGAAAGTAATGTGCACTGACACCTAATGTTTTAATGCAGTTATTCTAGTATCACTTAGGTTCTCCGGTTCGATCCTCAGCTGGGGTGCCTTCTGTGCAGAGTCTGCATGTCCTCCCTGTGGTCGCGTGGGTTTCCTCTGGGTGCTCCGGTTTCCTCCCACATCCCAAAGACATGCTGTAGATGAATTGGACACTCTATGTTGGACCTAGGCATGAGTGCATGTGTGTGTGCGCCTTTCGTGGAAGCTTGGGCACTGGGCTGGGAACTCGGCACAGTAAAACTCCACTGCCAATCATGAGCGGACAGGTGATCCACTGTGGCGACCCCTAACTGGGGAAAAGCCGAAATAAGAAGAATTCTAGTATCACTTAATGCTTCTTTTATGTAAGGCACTATGTTTGAAATCATCTTCTGATTTATACAGTAGAGCTGAAATGTGTTTCCAGATTTTTTTAATAACTGAACAACCTAGATATGTACTCTGTAACTTGTCTTAGACACAAATTCAGCATTTCTACAAGGCCAAATATGTCATCGCATGCTATTTTAAATATACACTTCTAGATGTGTCACACTTTTGTCATTTTATATAAAACTTACTGAAATGCATAACTTACAAAACATTAAGAACATTTGATGCAAACATATTTTAATTATTTCTTGGAGAAATTATGAATATCCAATTAAAATTAAGTAACATATTCATAGTAATCAGAAAATCATAAGATAACATAAGCCCAACCTGTTACAAATGGCCATAAAAGAACCAATGTTTAGACTGAAAGCTAAGTGCTCTTTCAAACTGACATGCTGACAGTTCTGAAATGATGCTTCCCTCTTTGCAAAAGGGGAAATAAAAATTGTTGGTCATTAGAGAAATAAAATGATTTTCTTATGATATCAGAGTTTTTTCTTAATATTCTCATTTCTATTACAGTATGTGGTGCCCTGTATAAGGAACCACAAAAAGCAGATGCCAGCTGGACCCTCCATTAAGGTAATAGGACAATTTTCTTTAAAAGAATTGAGGGGTCCTTTTGGTGGCACTTGTATAGCGCAATTGCTCTTCATGGGTCAGCATCATGTTTTGCTCTGACTGAGATAACTGTGGATGAGAAAAAAAATTAAAAAAATAGAAAAGAATGAAAGGAAAAAAATGAAGTCGTATTACGTAGGTAATGTAAGCCAGGTTAAGGCTAGATTAAAGATACCAAATGTATGGCTAGCAGGTTCAGTCAGCCAGTGTTCAAATGAATATGTAAATGTATGTTTATGTATGCATACGTTCTGTTATACTACAGGTAGCAGTGTAGATGCCCTCATTGTACTCGGGTCATGTATAAATGAAATGTGATCTGTGTACTATGAAAGTCAGCATTTCTTGAGTTTTAATAAAATCTCATGGGTATACATTTTTGAAAAAAATAGACATTGCAGTGTTAATGCTTCTGCATCTGTCAGTACAACCCGGATACCATTTAAACATCTCTACCTTTTTCCCAAAATAATGCTGAAAAATACATGTCAGAATGTCCTGGCTGTTTGACAGTTTCCTGGCTTTCTCTTGTGTAAAAGTAATATAAATGTATGTGCATGTCTGCAAATGTAAACAAGTTTGTGGGGATGGAATTCTTCCTGCAGTTTGAAATACTGCCTAGGTTAAAAAATGTTCAGAGGAAATTGAATAAAAAGATATATATTAAGTCATGACACCAACAATGTTATTCAGGAATTCCAAATTACTGATAAGATTTTAAAATTACAGTTATAAAATATAAACTTAACATAGATTAGCAGTTTCCTGGGACATAGCAATGTAGTTTAAATGTAAAACAGATACAAATGTGTCTTTTCACTGTTACAAGAAGGTCATGTCACTGATATAAGTATGACTTGTCACCAACTATTTTAAAACTATGCTTAAAGTTTTCATAAAAGCTACATGCTGTAGGGTAAAATATCAATGCAACATGTGAAACAGTCATTCCTTTAGGTTATATATTGTGTTTTATATGTGTTTTTTTATTTAATATTTAGAGTTTTGCTGTATTCTTGTTCTTAATAACATTGTGTATTTTTGTCTGTAAATGTTTGTGAATATGCCAAGAGAACAGCAAAAGGATTTACTATGCTGATATTCTAATGTTTTCAGTATGTGTTAATAAGCCTCTGTGAGAAAAGTATGATAAGGTAAACTAAATTGTCAGCATTGTTTCGTGAAGGTATACCCCTGACCCTCCATGTAGTAGGTAAAACAAAGCAGTCAAGAGAGAGTAGTAATATTTAAAACTTCCTGACAATGTCATATGTTACAAAATATGCATTTGATTAAGTATGTTCTAGTTTATAACAGTACATTGGAAAGTAAAAGACTCCTGTATTATGTTCAGTATCGAGTCAACACTTATCTAAATTAGCAGATGTTTATGCTAAGCAGAATTACACAAGGTCAGAAAAAAATTTCCCAGATGCAAAGAATTTGCATGCTTATAAATAATGCTTGCGTATTTCAAAATGTTTAGCAGATCTATATCTTCAGCTCATCCTGCAATGTGTTTTGATATTCTAAGTTACTTATTTATTGACAATATGCATAGACAAAGGACTTTAGGTTCATAGATTAGTACTAGGCTAACTGTCCGTGTAGACCATTTTAAGACCATTTCTTACCCTGTCAGAATCAAACCCTGAACCTTGTGTCTGTAAGGTAAACACCACAGCCATTATGCCAAACTCCCACCCTAACTGCAGATATGGACAGGGTATAAAACATAGCTGTATTGCACAAAGTTTGAATTTAATGCTTATATTTGCTGTCAATAACACGCCTCTCAACTGTTCATAATTTTGCCTCATATTTTTGTCCTGCTTCTCATGGATTTTTTTTCTGGTCTCTGAGGATTGCAGCCAGCCAGTGATGTCAAATATCAAAGTTTTATGCATCTAGTTGTCCAAGACAGTAATGTCAGACATGCCAACCAGTGATTTTAGACATCAGAGTTTTATGCATCTGGTTCTTCAGGGTCTATATTAGAACATCGAAGTATTACTACTTCGAATGTTCTAATATCGAACCCTTTGCATTGAACGCTGAAAATAGCGAAGCTGCAGAATATCCAATACCTTCCTAGGGAAAGTATTCACTGGGCTGTTTCTGCAGCTTCGCTATTTCCTAAACTATGGAGCGAAGTTACGGACTGGGTTAAGGTAAGTGTGCGAATGAACGTGAGTGTGCGATAGGGACCTTAGGGTTAGGGAGCGGGTAAGGTGAGTGTGTGATAGGGACTTTAGGGTTAGGGAGCGGGTAAGGTTAGTGTGTGATAGGGACTTTAGGGTTAGGGAGCAGGTAAGCTGAGTGTGCGATAGGGACTTTAGGGTTAGGGAGCGGGTAAGGTTAGTGTGTGATAGGGACTTTAGGGTTAGGGAGCGGGTAAGGTGAGTGTACGATAGGGACTTTAGGGTTAGGGAGCAGGTAAGGTGAGTGTGCGGTAGGGACTTTAGGGTTAGGGAGCGGGTAAGGTTAGTGTGTGATAGGGACTTTAGGGTTAGGGAGCGGGTAAGGTGAGTGTGCGATAGGGACTTTAGGGTTAGGGAGCAGGTAAGGTGAGTGTGCGGTAGTTATGGACCTTAGGGTTAGGGTTGGGTTAAGGTAAGTGGATAGCTAGTAGTGTATGTATGGTTTAGTGTAGGGTTTTGTAAAGTGTGTGTGTGGATTATGTATTTTGGTGTGCTTGTGTTGTGTATATATTTGTTGGAACAGCAAATTTTTTCCCTGGGAAAAAAATTGCCGTTGAGTGTTTGATATTACGGTGTTTCGAGTGAAATGGGTCAATATTAGAACAATCGATGGAGTAATACTTCAATATTCTGATATAGACCTGGTTCTTCAGACAGTGCATGTTGATTAAAAAAAACTGTTATTCTGTTGATATCTTAAATAAATTTAAAATTAGACTATTCAGAAAGTGTTCTTGGCTTTGGGCATTTTGCTCACTGATTGTTCCTGACTTTCTCCAAAATTACCCAGCAGAAAGATTGAGAGAAATTATTACTAGTAAAAGCATAAAGATGTCACTAGATTTCAGTAATAAACAAATTATTGCATTTCATTGTTAGAGTTTTGTTTTACATTCCTGCTGTTATAAAACACTTTTTCTGAATGCCATACTCATCATAGACTATAAACTATTATAAGAATACACGCATTTCAATACATAAAGATAAAGGTAAATAATATTAAATAATAATAATACAAAAATATAAAGTTAAGAAAGCATTTGGACTACTAGCTGATCACCTCCACAGCCTCTCTGCTTTTATCCAGGTGCTCACAAATGCTATTTTTAATTAAACTCCACTGAATTTTGGTTTTTAATCCTTTCAGTCGCATGAGCTACTGCTTTGTTAAGCAAACGGGTACTTGTGGTGCTTTTTGGTTGAGGTTTGCATCGGTACTGACAGCTACACTGTACCCTCCATGACTTCCAAGTTATTCTTACTTTTTTTCTCTCTTCTCCTACCATAGTTTTTAAACTAGGCAGCATATAAACTTATTTTAACTCCCCCCTCCCCATATTGTTAGTTATACTCCTCCTTCCCTGTTACAAGTCTATCTAGTAGTGTATCTCCCTAGTCTAAATTCTCCTAATTTCTGCCTGTTCCTTTTGACTATAGGACTCACCCATACTTTACTTACCTACCTGTCCTCCTGTTCCCAGGTCTCTGTTTTTGTAGATGTTTTTATTGCTTGCATGCATTCCCTGGTCTGTCTGATTACACTGAATTATTTGGCCATCCCCTGTCCACTTGTTTGTGTTATTGACCCTCCCCTCTAACCTGTAAGAGGTTTTTAAACCCTGGGAGCCATCTTTAAATTTTTCTAAGCAGCTGCGGTCCCTGCTGTTGTGAGCGTCCATGTAAGCACCCAAAGTTTTGTTTTCTCTAAGTTGTTTTTTGGCAATGTAACCCTTTATTTTAGCCTTTTTTACTGCTATATTTGACTGTGTAAAATTTATCAAACTGACTATCATCTTATGTTCTAGTGATAGTGGCTGTTACTGTGTTTGTTTACTGTGTACTGCATGCTATTGTTTCACCTACTGCTACTGCTTTACTTAACTGCATATTATCCTTGTCATACATAGTGTTAATTCATAGGTTCATAGGTGTGTACTAGGCTAATGGGCCTAGAGCCTTTACAAGACTAGCCAATAGGATTACCCTGGCATCATGTCACCCAACCTTAGTTCCTAGTGCCTTTGTTGAGCAGAGCCACTGGAGTGATCCCTGGGATGAATTTTCTATTTCCCTTCCACTCATCAAGATTTCTCTTAAAGAGGGCCAGTTAGGTGCTCTGCTTGTCATGTATGGAAGTCTATTCCATAGCATGGGCAGTCTCTGGGTTATGGACCTGTCCCTCCAGCATGTTCTGTTGATTGTGGTAATGAGGTTGAGGTCTCTGATGTGTGTGGTATGGAGGGATTGGGATTTCTTTAGATGTAGCATTTCTAACAGAGCTGGGTCAGACATGGCTTTGTAAGTCAAGCAGAGATTGCCTCTAAGTAAGTGATATGAGACAGAGAATAGTTGGAGTTTTTTTTAGTCTGTCCATATACAAGTGTTTAAGGCCTAGGATCCTCTTTGTGAGGTACTTTAGCGGCATCTCCAGTTGTTGCAGGTGTCTAGTGGGGTACATGCCAAATGGGGCATTGTACTCAATGACTGACCTAATGAGGGAAGTGTAGAGGGAGACAATGACCTCTTTCTTTCTGGATGCAAAACCCTTAGTAATGAGATGTGCCACATAGAAGGACTTTCTGACCACAGTGGCAATGTAATGGTCAAAAAAGAGGTTGCTATCAACCTGTGTTCCCAGATCTCTTATAACGCCTTCTGTGTTCAGTGGACAACCATCAATGTGGTAATTCAAGGGAACTGGGTTTTTCCCAAAGGGGATGAAGACACACTTCTTGGCATTGAGCTTAAGGCCATGGTTCTGACACCAGTCATTGGTCTCATTGAGGCCTTTCTGTAAGATGTCAGCAAGTCACTTGGGGAGTTAATAATAGCCCCCAACTTGCAATCATCTGTGAACTTTGTCAGCCAGAGTCCCTTCATGTTGGCCTGGACGTCAGAGAAGTAGATACCAAATAGGAGAGGACCCAGGACCAAACCCTGTGAGATTCCACTTGTGACTGGTCGGCAGTCTGACTTTGAGTCAGCTACTTTCACACTGTGGGTTCTATCTGTGAGCCAGTTTGCAACCCACCTAGTGATATAGGGGTTGATGCCTAACTTAGTAAGTTTTTCTATTATTCCTGAGTGGGGAATGGGATCAAAGGCCTTGACCAGATCAAGGCAGGTTGTATGAACCACCTTACATTCATCCGCAGCTCTGGTGACTGACTCAAAGAAGTCAACCAAGTTCAACAGGCATGATCTACCCTTCACAAAACCAAACTGTGTAGGATCCAGAGTTTGGAGATCCCCTATATCCTTGTTTATTGGGTCCATGATGATGCATTCCATAGCTTTGCATATCAGACTCATCAGGCTAATGGGGCAATAATTCCTGGGGTCTGTAGTCGCTCCACCTTTGTGGAGAGGGATGACTGTAGCAGTGCGCCATTCGGTAAGGACAAAGCCTGAGGTGAGGCTGTGATTGAACAGGGCACATGTCAGGTCACATAGAAGCTGTATTCTTGGCCTTGGACAGTGCTGTTTTAACCTGTGCAGCAGTAATACTAGGTGCCTGGCAATCTACTAGCATTGTGATTGGTCCTTTGGTGGGATAAACACAGATAACTAATACTAATTTGCTGCTAGTATGTAATTTGACCTCCGAGGTCTAACACAGTGTCCGGAGCTGCACATGGGTTTTTAAACTGAACCCATGCATTCTGTTATATTGATTTTGTTCTCTGTACTTGATAAAACCAGGGATAAATATGTTTGAACCAAGTTACTTGGTGGCACATGGTTTTACAGTTAGTGTTTCTCTTTTTATTCAGCAGTCAATTTAAATCTTTTAGCTGTTTTTATACAAACTGGAGTTATTAGTTATCTGTGTTTATCTGCAATCTGTCTACTGACTGTAGCGAAGTATAACTGAGCTATTATTAGCATGTTATTGCTAATTAATTCTGCTGCCTAGTGTTTGCTATACAACCTGAATGACACTATTAGGTTTGTTACACTGAGGTTGGCCAACTCCTTTACTACAATTTCTTCCTTCTCTATTTTCCTTTAGCGCCTGTACATCATGACTTCATAGGGGGTCCAGTTTGTTCCCCTCCCCATGCTTGAGAGCACAGACACTCCAAAAAATATAAACTTAAGAAAACTTTTGGACTACTAGTTGATCACCTCCACAGCCTCTCTGCTTCTATCCAGGTGCTCACAATGGCCATTTTTAAATAAACTCCACTGAAATGTGTCTTTTAATCCTTTCAGTAGCACTAGCTACTGCTTTAAGCAAACGGGTGCTTGTAGTGTCGTTTTGGTTGAGCTCTGCATCGGTAATGACAGCTGCACTGTATTCCCTCCCATGACATCCAAGTTATTCTTACCTTTTTTCTCTCTTCCCCTACCATAGTGTTTAAACTAGGCTGCATATAAGCTATTTATTAAATTTAATTTAGCATTTTGTTTACCAGGAAAGTCCGACTTGGAACAAAGCCAATTTTCAGCAGCGGCCCAGGGAGAAATGCTCCAGATGCATGTCTTTGTAACATGGGAGGAAATTGGAGCACCCCAAAGAAACCCACATGAACACAGGGAGGTCATGCAGACTCCCACACAGAAGGTACCCTAGCCGAGAATTGAACTGGAGAACCTCTTGCTGTGAGGTGACAACACTACCGCTGTACCACTCCCCCCCCCATATTGTTAGTTACACTCCTTCTTCCTTGTTAAAAGTCTATCTAGTAGAGTATCTCCCTAGTCTAAATTCTCCTAATTTCTGCCTGCTTCTTTTGACTTTTGTATTTCTCCTAATTTTTGCCTGTTCCTTTTGACTATAGGACTCACTCATACGTTACTTACCTATCCTCCTGTTCCCAGGTCACTGATTGTTTTTGTAGACTTTTTTTATTGCTTGCATGCATTTCTTGGTCTAGGTCAGCTCATTTCATTCGCCCTCACTACACTCGAGCTCACTCCACTCCCCTGCCCCACCCCCATTCTCACCCACCCCTGCAACATCTAGACTTGTACCCAAGGCTCATTACATAACCACACCCCTTCTTCACATTCCAACCTATCACCTTGCTACCCCCACTTTAGCACTTTGACATTACTCCCCCTCCCCTTCAAACTTAATACTTCCTTTCTCATTATTCACTGTTCCCACATTTTCCACTGCACTATCCAATTCTCTTCTGATACTAGACAGCCATTCACTGATCATGTTCCTCCCGTACCTTCTAGCTCCATTTTTCTTTTTCCTCTACTTCCTCACTAGCTATCATTATAACTTAAACCATATTCAACCAACTCCCTTCAGCACCTGCCTATCTACTATAAATAACAATAATCATTTCTATACTATCTCATCCTCACTATTCCAGTTCTCCTACAACTACCTTCTGAAACTCTACATCCTTTCCACTACTTCTACTTCTCAAAAACTAAAACTTAAACTTTCCACTTATGACCTCCACACTCCTCAACCAATCATCTTCTACAATTATTTACTCTTCTCTGGTGACATTCATCCAAACCCAGGCCCACCCTCCCCTACCACTCTGACCCTCTCTGCTAATACTACCCCCACATCCACTCTGCTATCGCCAAACATTCCCTCCCTCAAAACAACTAACCATCCTCTCATTAAACACACAAATCTTAGTCAATACAATTACTGACTTTCACTCCTGGATAGCCTCTAACAATCCCCAAATCCTAGCCCTATCTGAAACATGGCTTAAACCCCACATTTCATATACTGAAATCCTACCTCCAGGATTTAATATGTACCAACTAGATAGAATTCCAATAAAAAGGTGGTGGTGTCACCATATTCTATTTTGAAAAGTTTAATCTCTCCCCACTTACTGTATCCATCCCAAACTTTCAACCTCTTATTCTAAATTGCCACTTAAATACCCACAAAAAAATTGCTACTGCATCCATCAACATTCAACCAGGTAAAAACATCCCAATCCTTGAACAAATACTTTTTTGGTTATCACAAAATATTGCATATGAAGCTTTAATCCTTGGAGATGTTAACATAGACTGGAATGACCTAAATATTCACTCCCCCCAACACAGCATCAATCTCCACTGCTTTTCCCAACTGATCTCCACCCCCCAACCTACCTACATACCCAAATCAACTCTAAATTGGATCCTCACTAACAAACCTCACATGTACCATAATCCCTGTGCCACCTCAAGCAGTATATGGGACCACCTACCAACCCATATCTATCGATACTCCCTCCAACTACAGAGACCTCATGTCTACAAAGACTGTAGAAAACTCACCAACTTTAACACAGATACTCTGAATTATTATCTTTACTCTATAAATTCATCCTTCCTGCACTCTCTGCCATTAATGAAGCTGTACTCCTGAAACGTAAACCTGCTCTTCCTCTACTGACAACCTCCCTCCTGAAACGTAAACCTGCTCTTCCTCTACTGACAACCTCCCTCCTGAAACTTAAACCTGCTCTTCCTCTACTGACAACCTCCCTCCTGAAACTTAAACCTGCTCTTCCTCTACTGACAACCTCCCTCCTGAAACATAAACCTGCTCTTCCTCTACTGACAACCTCCCTCCTGAAACGTAAACCTGCTCTTCCTCTACTGACAACCTCCCTCCTGAAATGTAAACCTGCTCTTCCTCTACTGACAACCTCCCTCCTCAATTCCTTAAAATAGCTGCTGACTCTACTGCTTTTTCTGTGTCTATTTTAATTAATAGATCCATTCAAGAATCCATAGTTCCTGACCTCTGGAAATCTTTCTACACTATACCTCTACACAAGGATGGTAATTCAACTGAACCTAGCATCTTCAGACCCATTGCTATCCTTTCTTCTCTGTCTAAAATCCTTGAAAAATGTATCCACTCTCAACTAATTACATATCTTACCCAAGAAAATCTCCTCACTCCTACACAACACAGGTTTCGCCCTAAACACAGCACCTCCACTGCCTTTATTTCCTTCTCCAAAACTGTTGCTACGGCCAGAGACAACAATCATGTATCCTGCCTGTTCCTCTATTTATCTAAAGCCTTCAACACTGTTTCTCACTCTCTACTCCTCTCCACATTATCCCGTCTCAACCTCTCTCACACTGTCCTCAACTGGTTCTCCAGCTACCTCTCTAACAGACAACAGTCAGTTAGATGGCTTAACTCTTGATCCCCTTTCTTCTCTATCCAAACTAGGGTACCCCAAGGCTCCATCCTTGGCCCTCTGCTATTCAACATCTTTACCAATAACCTCCATACTTCTTGCAGTCACTCCTCTATCATCCAATATGCAGATGACTCCACACTGATATCTGTCTCAGACCTGTTAACTACACAAAACTTCTTTCATCTGTAAACATACGGCTCAATGATAATCAGCTCATCCCCAGTCCCAGTCTGTAAACATACGGCTCAATGATAATCAGCTCATCTCCAGTCCCAGTCTGTAAACATACAGCTCAATGATAATCAGCTCATCTCCAGTCCCAGTCTGTAAACATATGGCTCAATGATAATCAGCTCACCCCCAGTCCCAGTCTGTAAACATACGGCTCAATGATAATCAGCTCATCCCCAGTCCCAGTCTGTAAACATACGGCTCAATGATAATCAGCTCATCCCCAGTCCCAGTCTGTAAACATATGGCTCAATGATAATCAGCTCATCTCCAGTCCCAGTCTGTAAACATACGGCTCAATGATACTCAGCTCATCCCCAGTCCCAGTCTGTAAACATACGGCTCAATGATAATCAGCTCATCTCCAGTCCCAGTCTGTAAACATACGGCTCAATGATAATCAGCTCACCCCTAGTCCCAGTCTGTAAACATACGGCTCAATGATAATCAGCTCACCCCCAGTCCCAGTCTGTAAACATACGGCTCAATGATAATCAGCTCATCCCCAGTCCCAGTCTGTAAACATACGGCTCAATGATAATCAGCTCATCTCCAGTCCCAGTCTGTAAACATACGGCTCAATGATAATCAGCTCATCCCCAGTCCCAGTCTGTAAACATACGGCTCAATGATAATCAGCTCACCCCCAGTCCCAGTCTGTAAACATACGGCTCAATGATAATCAGCTCATCCTCAGTCCCAGTAAAACTGCCTTAGTCCGTCTCCCACTGTAAATCCACCCTTTCAATCTCTTCTCTCAACAACGCTATTATAAAAGTTGAAACAAAACTAAACTCCATGGCACCATTATTGACCTACATGTCCAACAAAGCATCAAAAAAAAAAATTAGGCCTACTTCACAGAAATAAAAAATACCTTAGTGCAGAATCCAAACGTGCCCTTGGTCGAACTTCCTTATTACTCACTTTACTCTATGCCTTCACTATCCTAACTGACCTACAATCTTCCCTTATTCACAAATTTAAATCAACATACAATAAAGTTGCTAGATTTGCTGTAAATCATCCCTCCTCCTCCCACCACTGCCTGGGCCTACAGAAACTTCACTGGCTTGAACTCCCACATCAACTTACTATCACTCAACTCCAAACTGCTCACTCCCTTCAAAATAACCTCACTTCCTGCCCATTACTTTGCAAACTTCTGTCCTATTATACCCTAATCATCCTCTTCACAGTTCCAACCAACTCTTACTGCTGACTTATAATCCCTGTAAAAATATTGGCAAAAACCTTTATAAATACTCTGAATCTGGGTCTACTTCACGTTGTCAAAGGCCGACAATATCGAAGCTGATATTGTCGGCACCAGATTAGCGAAAGCAAAAAAAATCGAACATTTAAACGAAAATCTCCGTAAGGGGAGATTTCCATTTAGTTCAATGTAGTGCAGTCTCGGAGTTGGTATATTTAAGTAGGGGGGTGCAGGGGGGCTTGCCCCCTGCTTGCAAAGGTAAGTTTTTATTTATTTTTGTTTTTAGGCTTTTTTTTATCTTTCGATGTTTCAGAATTCGATGATATCAGATTCGGTATTCTGAAACTTTGATAAGATAATATAGATGCCTGTCTCTCATAGCTGGAGCCCATTACATATCAGAAGTATAACTCGTGCCAACAACTTTAAAAAGACACTAAACGATCACCTGCTTAACTCCAAAATCTGTCACTACAATCACAACACTTAACCTCCCGTATACCTCTCTCTGTTCACATTCTACAACCTCTGCTCAGGAAGTGTCTCGACATTACTTCTAATGCCTGTAAATATTAGAACATGCTAGCTTTTCAGCACTGTGACTAAACTGTTTGTACGCTTGTATTTCTAGTACTCACACTTTATGTGACAACAATAATTTGTTCTGTATACTGCCATAACAATTTCTACTCTATTTTATCTTATGTATAATGTTTATTTTATTTTTTTATTGCTGCAGACGTTATTGGAGCTTTTCTCCTTGGGTCTCCACTGGAAATGTTTTTTTTGTAACTCAGCTGGACCAACCTGGTTAATAAATGTGAAATAAATAAATAAAGAGGGATACAATCCCTAGAAGTTGCACAAACTAAAATCAAGCCATAACCTAGAGACATTTTCATCATACCTTGCAAACTGTTCAGATTTCCACAGTGTCCAGATTTCTGCCTCATATTTTTGATCTGTTTCTCATAAAATTTCTTTTCTGGACATCCACGGTGGTGCAGCGGTAGCGTTGTTGCCTCACAGCAAGAGGTTCTCCCGTTCGATTCTCAGCTGGAGTGCAGGGAGTGCCTTCTGTGTGGAGTCTGCATGTCCTCCCAGTGGTTGGGTGGGCGTTCGAAAGACATGCGTAAATAGACGTGCCTTGGTTGAACGTCGAGCTGGCACCTCGGCGTTCGTGAAAATCTACTGCCAATCATTAGCAGACCAGAGTTCCACTGTGGCGACCCCTAACCGGAAAAAGCCGAAAGACAAACAACAACAACAACATTGAGGATTGAAGTCACTAAATAATGATATACGTTTGAATTTTAGACCATGTCCTTCAGAAATGCATGCTAACACAAAAGCTGTTAGTCTAGCAACTTTTTCACATTAATAAGAGTAATATTAACTAGACTCTGAAAAAAGGCATAAATGCTCATTTCATTATACAAATTTTTTCCAAGAGGCTGGGGCCAGTTCATAAAGAGATTTCTCGCAAATAAATGAAGTAAAATGAGTTCTGAGTAATTTAATGACTGTGCTGTTTCAGAGAATGTAAAATACTGATTTACTTTTTATTTTGTTTGCAAGTAAGGACAAATCTTTCTAGATCAAAAGGCATGTTTAGTAAGAAGCTTATTGTAGCTGAATAATTAGTCGCGTGAGGCTTTGAATAGCAGTGGTGTTCATTTGGAAGTAGAAGGTTGCTTAGCCTTTAGATGCTGTTTGTCAGGGTTTCAATTACTGCTTTATTATACCAGATAAATGAGACAAGAACTTGTAAGTCATATTCAACTGAACGGTTTCTGCAGCTGCAACTGCATAAAAAATAAGCTCCACCTTATAACACATTTTCAATGAATCTGCTCACTAATATCACTGTTTTCTGTGAGTTTATAAAGACCTTGCCTAAAATGTAGCTAAAACTAGATATAATATACATTCTGCTGAGTTCAAAGTCTTGGTTACTGCCAAGTACAAACACTTTAATTCACACCTGCATAATATTTATAGCTCAGTAATACCCTCCTCTTGAAAATATATCTTGCCTGTCTCTTTCAGTGAAGAAAACAAGGTCTAACCCATCCTTCAACAAGCCCACTCCCATCCTCCATGGAAGGCTCGAAACGCTAGGGACAGCTGGCTCAAAGAAAACACTGAACTGCTGGCATAAATATATCCTGCCTGTCTCTTTCAGTGAAAAAAACAAGGTTAAATAACTTTTTTCGTCACTCTGCAAACTATAAACTGTGGGTCTTTTAAAATACTGTATTTGGTTACTGCTTGGGGGGGTCTGCAACACTGGCACCAGTTTGTACTTTTACTTTCCTGCTAGGTATCCAGAAGTAGCATACCTCCTCTCTCAAAAACATAAAATTGGACAAAAAAAATTAATCAAATGCCCCGAGAGTGACTCGTTTTACTTACAAAGATTTATCTCCCTCTCTTGGTCCCAAACAGTCTGGTCCTATAGATTGTTTTTTGTTGCAATCTCGAAGACTGGTGTAAGGTGATGTCATTTGAACCTACTGTTCCAATCAGAGTACTGCCTTCCCCTAGCTACCTGGTCATGGAAACGAGGTATTATAACCTCTGAAGTTTTCGCGCTGGAGTTAATATTTTATCTAAGCCAAGCGCCTGTGGTATCCTACGGCGGGGTAAGAAGACTGCTATATTTTTTTTCCCCTTTCCAAACTACAAACTGTTGTAGATGCTGCACTGAAACTGTACTTTTTTTGGTTTTTACCGGGATTTTACTTGCAATATTGTTTTATCTGTACCTGTGACGATTTTCCTGGATTTCTACGTGCAATAAGAGTTATTTGTATCTGCGACATACACGTAATCACTAGACCTAAGCATTGCGAAGCCGCAAATTAGTTTGCTTTCACTAACAGGAATTGAAATAAATATTGCTGAGTGTAATGCATCACACCATGTAACAGTTGTTATGCACTATTTCAAACTTGACTTATGCAACCATTACTCGGGTCATAACCAGCAGCGTGCACTGAGAAGTGTGGCCTTACTGCGTGTGTGCCAAAAAGCTTACAAACTGTATAACCGCAGTGTGCACAGAGACGCATTGCTTAATTAAGTATAGTTATGACCAATAATGAGTTAGCTGAAATACACACTAAATAGGGGTAATTTTCTTTTTTTTACTACGTGTGTACAGAGACCCCTGGCCTAAATATATATTGCTATGTGTGCAGAGACGCATGGCATACGCTTAGACACATAGATAATAGTGCTAATTTTTACTATGTGTGCAAAGAGAAGCTTAGCCTAAATAATTATTTGCTGTGTGCACAGAGAAGTATGTCATATTAGTCGTAGCTGTAGTGGCAAATGTGTACAAAAGCCTTAAAACTCGTATATTGAAACACAAAGTACACTCATAACTTACACTCATAAATGAGCACCAAGCGGCACTTTAAAATCCCGCTTATACAGAGACACATGGCATAAACAAAATCACACTGCATGCACTGAGAATCATGGCATCATAAAGTAAAGCAGATACTATGCTTCAATAGTATAAATGCTTAGTCTTTCAACAGTTGCATGAATTGTCTACACGCGGTTACAAAGATGTTGTGTAATGTCATTATCAATGAAGAAGCTAACTGTTGAACCCTAGTATTTGATGTTATGAGAGTTTTGTATCTGCTTCTACTACTACCGCTGTCCTGCATTGATACTGACTTTCTTTACTGCTTGTTTGGTCTTTTCTGGGGTGTCTAGTGACTGTAATTTAGTCACTCAGTGAACTCGTATGTTCTTAGAAGTAAATGAAGATTGTATAGTGTATCCTGCTAACTTTGCTCCTGCACTGTTTCTTTTTCTCCCTTTCTTCTTCCTAGGTCTAACCCATCCTTCAACAAGCCCACTCCCACCCCCTATGGAAGGCTCGCAACACTAGGGACAGCTGGCTCAAAGAAAAAAAAATTGAACTGCTGGCATAAATATATCCTGCCTGTCTCTTTCAGTGAAATAAACAAGGTTAAGTCATTTTTTTCTTCCCTCTGCAAACTATAAACTGTGGGTCTTTTAAAATACTGTATTTGGTTACCGCTTGGGGGGTCTGCAACACTGGCACCAGTTTGTACTTTTACTTTCCCGCTAGGTATCCAGAAGTAGTGCACCTCCTCTCTCAAAAATATAAAATATGAGAGAAAATCAAACGCCCAGAGATTGACTCGTTTTACTTACAAAGATTTATCTCCCTCTCTTGGTCCCAAACAGTCTAGTCCTATAGATTGTTTTTTGTTGCAATCTCAAGGACTGGTGTTTGCCCCATCTGCTCACTTTGCTCTCAAAACCCTCTATCATCTGACCACAGCTTACAGCAATACACACCTCCTATTCAAATTACTATCCCATACCCCTCCCTCATCCCTTCCCTTGCATAAATCCCAGATCCAGTTCCTAATCACACAAATACACTTTATCTCCACCTACCATGTCACATGAGATACCTGCACACAGAAACCCCCAAGTCCACCAAAACCCAACCACCACTCCCTCAAAAACTACCACTAACATTAGGATTTTTTTTCTCCTGCTCTCACATATCTAGCATACATCACATCTTTACAAACAAACACACTACCAGTAAATACATCATATCATATAACATTCACCCAAACAAACGTACTCACACACAAACTTCCCAATCTTTTCTACATTATTTAAAGATAGTTTAATACTACATATTTATAAATCTCACACAACTCAAAGATACACTAGTAAAACACCTCAATCATTTAGCAAAGAAATATGGTACGTAATTAATCAACTACAAACCACAAAAAATCTACTTACATCAGGTGACATTCACCCAAACCCTGGCCCTCAAAACTGTCTACTACTAACCAGGCAAATCTCTGACCTCCTAATACTTAATATCAACCTTAGGAGTTTATCTAACAAGCTTCCTGACCTTCATGCATTAGTAGCACACTATTCCCCAGACCTGCTAACCATTAATGAAACTTGGCTAAAACCTAGCATCCAAGATGAAGAAATCTTACTGCCAGGTTTTAATATCCTTAGACTAGACGGGGTAGGCAAAAGGAGAGGTGGGGGTTGCAATCCTTTATAAAAACACACAACATTAAACCTCTTCAAACCAAAATTAAAAAATGCCAAAACCTTAGGTTCTACTCTAAGCATAAATGACACAAAAACTGTCATAACTCTATGCTGCTACATTCCCCCAGGGAACAACTCTTCCACTATAGAAGAATTGTTACAATGGGCCACACACACTCTCCCACAAGAAACAATCCTATTAGGAGATCTAAACACAGATTGGTTAGCCCATAGCTCTAATAACCCCACAAACCATATTAATCTTTACAATTTCACACAACTTATCTAGGAACCCACAAGAGTCGATAAAAATCCCCAGAAACAATCAATTTTAGACTGGACACTAGTTAATTGCCCTAAACAAAATTACCAAACAGGAACCCTCCCAGACAGTCTTAGTGACCATCTCCGTACTTTCCTACTACACAAACGTACAACCATAAGCAAACTCATAGTATATAGATAAGTCAGAGATGATCGTAACTTAAATATACATGAACTTAACAATATTCTAAAACATAGTAACCAGAATCACTAAAACCCCTCCACTTAGACCAGGCAGTGAGCTACTTTAACAATATACTCACCCGTGTACTTGACAGACTTGCACTCATTAGAAAAATTAAAGCCAAAGCAAACTATGCACCATGGCTTACTAGCGAAACTAGAGCCCTACTAAAAACTAGGGACAAGTCTTGGAAGACCTGAAAGAGGGAAAACACTAGCTCAACCAAACAAATTTACCTACAACTCCAAAATCAGGCCAAAAAACAAACCAAACTCGACAAACAAAATTACTTCCTTAACTTACAAAACAGACACGCTAAAGACCCCCCAAAAGTTTTGGCATGCCATAAAAACCCTTCTAAAAACCAGGCAAAATATCCACTCCCTCCCTCAATGCCACCAAGGACAACATGGACATTGCCTCACAATTTAAGCACCATTTCACAGAATCCATCTTAACACTATCCTCCCAATTATCCAAAAACAACCCCCCATGCAACCCAACAAAATGCCCTGACAACATTCCTCATCTTTCTCTCACACCCATTCCCACCTCCACAATCAAAAAACTCCTCCTTAAACTCAAATCTACAACCCTTGCTGCTGACAACTAACCAGCCAAGTTCCTAAAAATAGCTGCCAAATAACTATCCTACCCTATCTCCATCCTTATCAACCGCTCCATACAAGAAGCTTATGTCCCCCAACTCTGGAACATATCCTACATCATCCCTCTCCACAAAGGAGGAAACTCATATGAATACTCAAACTATTGCCCCAATGCCATTTTATCACCCTTGTCAAAAATACTTGAGAGATGCATTCACTCTCAAGCAATGAAATTCCAAAATTCAAACAATCTACTATCTCACACTCAGCACGGGTTCCAGCAACACCATAGTACAACCACAGCTCTGCTCTCCTTCACAGATTTGGTCAACCAACATAGAAATAATAATAACTTTGTCTCTGCCATATTTTTAGACCTCTCCAAGGCATTTGACATCGTCTCACACTCCTTGCTACTCGACTCCCTAACCTCCCTGTCTTTCACACCCACCAATATAACCTGGTTCAAAAGCTACTTGTCAGGCAGCAATCAGTCCAATGGCAAAGCACATTATCCCCTTTCTCTCTACTAAAACAGGCCTTCCACGAGGCTCAATATTAGGCCCACTTCTTTTCTCCATATTTACTAATAACCTCCATCCCACCACACAGCAAGCTTCACTCATACAGTACGCCAATGACTCGCTTCACTCATACAGTACGCCAATGACTCTACTTTAATCTGTTCTGCTCCAACTATTGCAACTCTACAAAAACTGACCAGGGATTCATTTAGCACTGTGGAAAGATGGATCTCACAAATCCAACTTGTCCTGAACACTAACAAAACCAAATTGCTACTCTTCACCCCCAACAAAACTATATCTACCCATTTATCCTTTACTATCTCTGCCAATAATGGCACTATAATTTCTCCCTCTGATCATACCAAACTCCTAGGACTAGAAATTGACAAAATCTACTCTTTGATGTCCTTATCTCTCAAACAATCAAAAAGTACATAAAAAAATGGGAACCCTGTATAGGCACAAAAAAATCCCTCTCTCGACAAGCACAGGTTACCTTAGCCCAAACTCACCTTTTATCCACTCTAATGTATGTTTCTCACCCATTCTTTACCCACCTCAGAAAACTTGACCTGGATAAACTTGAATCATGTTATAACAAAGTTGCTAAGTTCACCAATAACTCTACCTTTAGAACCCACCACTGTCAGGCATTGCAGGAACTGCAATGGCTTGAATTTCCCCAACTCTTAAACTACCACCAACTAATCATTGCATATAATGTAACCAAACATCCTGATAAAACACCAGCTCTAGACAAACTTCTTACCTGTTATAATACTAATCATCTTCTATGCTCTCCTGACAAATTTCCCCAGTGTTTTAAAGGCAAACAACTCTGCAGGTAAAGCCCTGTTCTCCCACACCAAAACTAAAACCTGGGACAACATTCCCTCTACTCTGACCTCTGCTTCCTCCATAACTCCCTTTAAAAACTCACTTAAAACATACCTACTAAATAACTGGTTGTGCTCATGCATCACACAAGTCCATCTACCTCTGCCCTCGTACCTATCGCCTCTCCTATTCTCATCCTCACAGTAACTCATAGTACAGTCTCGGATCAAAATATTGCTGATGAAAAGTACTGAGATGTAATTTACTAATAACCATTTTGTAATTATTACTGTTTGTTTCAATTATGTGCCATGTCTTTGCATTTTATATATATATATATATATATATATATATATATATATATATATATATATGTTTTACTCTATATATTTTTTTCATTGTATTTGTTTCTCTGATGTACACTGAAATTTTACTTTCTTAGTTTGTCCTTTTTACTTATTGTTGGAGCTTTTCTCCCCGGGCCTCCGTTGAAAATGGATCTATGTCCAGTCGGACCATCCCAGTTAACAAACGTAAAATAAAAATAAATAAAAAATTGCATTAGCAGTGAAGTATTGAAATTGCATTCTCATCAACTGAAACCCAGACAGAGTTGCTGCAAGTGATGCCCAGATCTGTTTAAAACACTGATAGCACAAAGTTAAAATGTAGAAAGTTTAGTTATGGGAGAATAGCAATTGTGTATTAACTAGTATCAAACTCTAGTTTAGTAGACATAGTTACACTAAACATATTAAAACATAGCAATGCTACCTAAAACCTAGTAATTGTGTTTGTGTGAAAGCTATATCAAATAATTATTTCAGATGACAAAAGTATATTTAAAAAAATAGATCCTGCTATCCAGTTATTCCAGACCAGCTGTTTCAAATATCTTCACAGAACACTTCCACTTGACTTCTAAACAAAGCCCAGTAGACTGACCTTTAAAAGATGCAAACTCTACCGATGGTGATGAGAAATAGCCTGCATACATAGTCATTTGTTGACTTTATGTATACATTTAATACTTAGAGTAAGCAGACTATTATAAAAAGCATCATAACTGTTACATGCTGCTACATATCCTGTTTTTTATGTACATGGAATTGCATATTGAATTGTTGTTTGTATAATATGAAATTAATCTGTTGTACTAGTATGCAGCAAAATAATTAGTTTCATTACACAATTACTTAAAAAAAGTTATGGCTCTGGCAGTGTTGAAAATAATTATATTTCCATTTGTTTACAGGGAAAGTCCGAAGTCTGATTGGGCCTATAATAGTCGGTTTTCAGTGGGGGATCAACGAGAAAAGCTCCACAGAGAACAGTGTTGTAACAGAACAATACTCATATAAGATGCATAATATTTATAGTGCAATGATCACATATCAAACATGAGGTACCTGTTACAGAAGAAACAAACAAAGCATTAAAATATACAAAATTACTTTAAGGAAGTACCATTAGAAAACATTAAACAAAATGATGGAAAGTTCAAAGGCTAAGAAAGCAATTGCTTAATGAGACAGAAGCAAAAAAAAAAAAAAAGAAAGTATACAGGCAGGCAACTGAAAGTATATAGGCAGGCAACTAACAGGATGAGAAGGAGTATTGGGTAGGAGGGACGTTAGGGGTGGAATAAGGAAGAGTACGGAGAAATATAAATGTACTTCATCACTAAGATAAGAATTATTTTATAGAGGCATACGAGTACTCAAAATATCAAATGCAATGTAAAAATAAAAATAGTCAAAAAGAGTGAGTAAAAATAAGAAAAACACTGATTTATTCTGAATTCTAGATATTATTTAATTCCTTAAAATATAATATGGTATGGCTTACTGATTTTGGAAAAAGACGCTAATAAAAATGCATATGCATTATTTATATATCCCTGGCCAGGAGAAGTTGGGGCAACAGTAAAACAGTGCAGCCTTGAATGTCACATAGATAAAATCTGATATTAAATTGTATATGTGTGCATTTATGTTTATATTGTCTGGTAACCAATGTTTTGTTGTTAAGACAGAGTTCTGTATTAATTCCTCATAACTGGTATTAAGCTGGGACAACACCTGATACAATGCACCTTATATATCAAATGTCTATGGGTCAGATTAAATATTTAAATTAAATTAAAGTATAAATGCAATGAAAATGTAAAACACCCCGCAATAATTTGTTTTAATACAAAGAAGTCACTATATTGACTTATACATCAAATGTCAAAACAAAAATGTTACTTATTGTCACTAAAAATCAGCTAAAAGTGCATATATAAGCATTTCTTAAAGCGTAAAGAGAATTATATATTAGGTTATGTGTTGTGATCAAAGGGAGGTGCAGTATAATCAAAAGAGAAAGCGATGAGTGAAAATGAAGCAGTGATGTCCCGAAGGTCAGCATTTTTAACGCTGTTGTTTAATATACGTTGCATTTCTATGTACATTAATTGAATTGTCCAGTATGTGCTAAAAAATAAAATGTTAAAAAACTGTACAGTAGAAATAACTCAACTGTAAAAATGATATGAGAAAACAGGTTTGCATCAAGACTATGTTTCCATTTCTGGGTTGACAGTCTCTCTATGCAGAACCTATTATAAATATTAATATGTGCGCTTCCATTATGATTAGATGACAGTGAATATACCAAGAATCAGAATCCCTGAACTGCAGTCACCAAAAAATCATGCCAAGAAGTGTTTTTGCAGTGGGCAAGCCCCTTTGCACTCTGATGTGGAGGGCAAACACCTCATATACCGCAAAATGATATATACCAACCAACTCCATGGACACACCAATTTGAAAAAGGGGGAAATTTTCCCCCATAAAGGAATCACTTCTGGTACAACTCACTGGCAGAGATTTCCTGTGGAACATCTCCAGCTGTTGGCGAATTGAACTTCAAGCAACTGAAGAGCGAACATTCGCTCTTCTGGTAGGTAAAGATACCTTCTGAGTATATGCACAATGTCCTTTTTATTGAAGCAGCACATAACAATAAGAGAAAGAAAACACGAAAGGCAGCCCAAACAGTCCATAGGAACAATTTATTGATAAAATACAATAACCTTAAGCGCTTTTCGTACGTACAATGTATGAACTTCTTCAGAGAACTATACAAATGAAAACACACCATTTAAATAACCTCCTTACAGTCAGCAAATGGAAATAGTTGATGGGGATTATATGCCTACTTACCATATTATAAAGAACACTAAGGGTGACTTTTCTATATACAATTATTCTTCTATGTATGTGCCAACAGAATTGGCTAATCTTTTAGCCAAGGGCCTTACTTTTGTGCCTTTGAATAATATCAACATTATAGGTTCATAGGTTCATACTAGGCTATCTGCCCAAGGGCATTTATAAGCCTAGCCCATAGTTATTTGGCTTTCGCCACCCCTTTAGTTTGAATAAAACTATGCCTATTATTTTGCTGTGCCTCTGTCAAGCAGTGACACTGAAGTAATCCCTGGGGTATATCTGCGATCCCCCATCCATTGGTCAAGATTCCTCTTGAACAAGACCAGCGAGGTGCTCTGCCTCACATGTACCGGGATTTTGTTCCACAGCATAGGGAGTCTCTGGGTGATGAATCTGTCCCTCCAGCATGTTCTATTAATAACCGTGTCAAGGTTCAAGTCTCCGCCCTTGTGGTTCTGAGGGATCTAGATTTTTGAGGTGAAGCATATTCATCAAATCAGGGTTTGACATGGCCTTATATGTCAGGCACAGGTCACCTCTGAGCAAGCGGTATGAGACTGAACAGAGCTGGAGTTCTTTCAGTCGGGCAGCATAAGACATATTTTGAGACCCTTTATCCTTTTGGTGAGGAACTTTTGGGGCCTTTCCAGCTGCTGCAGGTGTCGGGTCAGATACATTCCGAATGGGGCATTGTACTCAATCATAGGTCTAATGAGTGATGAGTACAGGGGACGATGACCTCCCTTGATCTAGATGTGAATCCCTTCATGATCAGGTGGGCAATGTAGAAGGTTTTCCTAACTACTTTAGCAACATGAGTGTCAAACGAAGGCTACTGTCAACCTGGGTCCCCAGATCCCTGATGACTTCTTCTGTGCTCAGTGGATTGCCACCTATATGGTAGCTAGGGGTAACCTTGTTTTTCCTGAAGGGTATGACTATGCATTTCTTGGCATTTAACTTTAGGCCATGGCTCTGGCACCAGTTATCCGTTTCTGTGAGGCCCTTCTGAAGGATATCTGTGTCAGATGTGTTTTCGACTATGGCCCAGTTTGCAGTCATCTGCAAACTTTGTCAGCCATAACCCTCCTGTGTTTGCTTGTACTTCAGAAAAGTAGATGCCGAACAAGAGTGGACCCAGGACTGAGCCCTGTGGGACACCACTTGTGACAGGCTTTGAGTCTGACATGGCTCCAGCAACTCTGACCCTGTGGGTTCTGTCACTTAGCCAGTTTGCAACCCATCTTGTGATGTATGGGTTTACATTCAAGCTGATGAGTTTTTCGATGATACCTGAGTGGGGTATTGTGTCGAAGGCCTTTGCCAGGTCAAGGTAGGCTGTATGGACTGCCTTTCCCTCATCAATGGCCTTGGTGACTGTCTCAAAAAAGTCAACCAAGTTTAAAAGGCATGATCTGCCTTTGACAAAGCCAAACTGGGTTGGGTCCAAAGTCTGCAAGTTCCCTATGTCTTTATTTATGAGTTCCATTATGATCCTCTCCATGGCTTTGCAGATAAGGCTTGTCAAGCTAATGGGACGGTAATTTCCAGGGTCGATGGAGGCACCGCCCTTGTGAAGTGGGACCACAGTCGCCGTGCGCCACTCCTTGGGTACGTATCCTGAGGTGAGACTAAGATTAAACAGCTGTCCTAACTGCGGGTTTAATTCCTCATTGAGTTCATGGAGCACACAGCCGGGGACACCATCCGGTCCCATGGATGCTGTTTTTTTGCTTTGGAGAGAGCAGTTCTCACCTGGGCGTTGGCCCTGTTTGGGGGCCTAGAATCCTCTGGTATAAATATCTCTCCTTTTGGGGGAGGAGAGAAGTTTGCACTGAACCTGTCAGCCAGTATGTTGGCAATGTGTGTAGGTTCAGTAATCTTCACATCATTTTGAACTAATTCTGAGCATATCTGGGAGTTTCCTCCTAGGTTTCTAACATAGCTAAAGAAGGCCTTATGATTGTCTTTTGAGTCCTTGGCGATTTTTCTCTCAAAATTTGCCTTGGATGATTTTATGAGAGCTCTTAGTTTTTACTTATAATGATCAAAGGTGTCTTACCTTTCAAGGATTTTGCTCTATCTTGTAGTAGCTTCCTCCTTTTGTTGTAGAGCTTGTTTATGGCTGGGGTCCACCAGACTGGACGCTTGCCTTTGGTACAAAGAGTCTTAGTTTTGTTTGGGATTGCCTGATCCATGCAGTTCTGTAGGTGCTGGTAGAAGGCATTTGTAAGTGATTCAGCGGTTTGAGTAATGTTTACCACTGGCTCAGGGGCCTTAAAGGAGACCACACTAGTTTTTAGAAGTGTGAAGTCGGCTTTTGAGAAGTTTTTCACTGTGGTCTTTTTTATTTCAGGTGGGGGCGGGATGAGGACCTCCAGCGAGATTAGTTTATGATCTGATCTCACCAGTGAGGGGTATACTTCCGGTGTTGAACATTGTGATCCCATGTTCGTGATGATGAGATCAAGTATGTTTGTGACTAGTTGTTCCATGGCATTTGAGTTTATGAACTCCAAGAACCTTTGGGCTAGAGTGTTTGGGCTTGAGTAGTGTTCCCAGTCTATATTAGGGTAGTTGAAGTCACCTAGAATGATGGTGTTTGGAGATACATTTATCCCCTCCATTGTTTTCAGGAAGGCCATGTGAGGTTCCTGAGTTTGAGAGGGTGGCCTGTAACATACTACAAATTGCAGAGCAGTCTTGCCTATGGTTAATTGCACCTGGATGGTCTCCGATGCATCGTGCATTGCCACCAACCTTGAGGTGTGGGTGTCTTTTATGAATATGGACACCCCCCCTCCTTTCTTGGTGTTGTCCGGATTTTGGGGCCGGAATGCATGATATGAGGTGAAACCTGCTAGTGCTGGGGTGCTCTCATGAGCCTTGAACCAGGTTTCTGTCACAGCACAGACATCGATGTTCTCCATACTGAGAAGGGCCTCGAGTGCGTGCATCTTGAGATTGAGACTTCTGGCATTGAGCAGCATTACCCTTAGTTTTTTTACTTTTTGTGTTCTAGGGTGGTAGGTTTAGAATTTGAGCCTTGCCTAAAAAGGCACTATGGGGTGGCAAGAGCCTTTGCCAATATCCGGAAGCCTAGGGGTGACAGGTGCAAGCCGTCCCTTGCGAAGCAGCGTGGCTTGTCCAGCATGTCATCCCAGGCAGACAGACATTGGATCCCCTTTGAATGACACCAGAATTTAAGCCAATTATTAAAGCTGATCATCTTATCACTGTATTGTGGCATCATTCTAGGTGAAGGTAGGATACTGCTCAAGGTCAGGGTCATACCTGCCTGGGCTACATAATCAGAGAGCTCCTCAATGTCTCTTTTCATGTAGTCCAAGGAGGTACGTCTCAGGTCGTTGACACCAGTGTGGACAATGACTGAGTCGTACTTGTACCTGCTGTTGAGAGACCTGAGTGCTTGTGTTATGTGGCGGATTCTAGCGCCCGACAGGCAGCTTACTGTGACCTTCTCCTTACTCAGTCTGGTGAGCGGGACGTCAGTGTGTCTGACTATGGAGTATGTTTGGTGTTGTATTTGGCCTTAAGGGCAGTGACTGCTTTGCACACTGATTTTGTTGTTTATGTGTTGTTTGTGTGGTGTATTGAGTTTGCAGTTGCTTGGGTGTCTGCTTTGGAGGCCTCTGCTGTTTAGGTAAATTTTTACTCAGAGCCTCCGAGTATGTCTTAGTGTGTTTATGTGTTTGATTCAGTGGTGTGGTTGAGTTATGTGAGACTGGTATTGTGGTGTGTGTAGTTGCCTTCTCCTCCTGCCTGGTCTTGCCAGTCCTGAGTTGAGAGAGCTCAGCCTCCAGTCTGGCTAAATAGCTGCATCTCTCACAAGTGTTAGTGTTACATGGGAGGAGGAGAGGGTTGTCCGTGTACATGAGGCAATTGTAACATTGTCTCAGAATTCCCAGATTCACCAAATGGGCAGGAGAGGATGCCAGCATCTGACCCTTCGACATGCTAGAAAGAATTATGAGTTGGTATGAGACAGAAAAGTAGTGGGCTTAGCAGGGAAGTGGGCACTCCTGGGGGGTTTTGCTAGTGAGAGATTTGTATAATATAGGAGTGCTTGACCTGCAAAGAGAATGCTTATAAGATAAGGGATATGCTTATAAGACAAGTGCTGAGCTTTTTGAGAAGAAAAAGCTATTTGGAACAAGTGCTGCACTTTTTAGTGTAGGTGTAAATTGTTTAGGTTCCTAACAGAGGAGTTCTAAGGGAAAAATTGAAGAACAGACTTTCTGGAGCCAGAAAGAGTTTAACCTTGCTTAACCGGCGCTGCCCGATGCTGCTCTAGTGGCAACTCTGCGCTAATCGCTAAAGCACGTTAAAGCGTGCTTGATAGCAGGGGCTGGAAAGAAGCAGGAATAGACCCAAAAGGGAAAATAAAACTACAGTTTCAAGTCAGTAACCACCTCTACAGGGGGCAGGGAAGCTGCTCAATGTTAGTCACTGCCACTGATCAACAGAGAGACCCTCCTTCAGCCCAAGCAAAAATGGCCTCACAGAGACTTTCAAACAGTTCAGGAACAGCAAGCCTGTAACTGAACTTTTTAACTCTCAGAAAAGTGGGAAAAAGCAAGATTTTTTTTTTTGTTTTTGTTTTTTACAGAGATAGCAGAGGTTCACAAGTAATATAAAGTTATAACAGTGCAGTAAATGACCCCACACAAGAGTGCTAGGTCAAGGACAGAAAATATGCAAGTTTTAAGAAAAAAACGATTTAAAATTAAGTGCAAACAGGAAATTCAGCAAACAGCTTTTGGTTGTGCTCTAAATACAGCTACTAATACAGAAATCAAGTTTAACAAGCCAGAAAATGCTCAAGCTAGGCAGCTATGCAGAAAAACTTAGCAAATAAAGAGAGAAAAAATACTTAAAAATCTCAAAAGTGGCTCCCTTCTTCTCTCAGCATTTTTTCCTCTTGGAGGGTGCTTCACCAACAGCCAACAAGCCTGAAAAGACGCCCAAACCACGAGGCAACTAGGTTTTAAGAGAGGAAGATGAAGGAGTTATGGAAATGACCCCTAGTGGCCAATAAAACTACAGTTTCAAGTCAGTAACCACCTCTACGGGGGCAGGGAAGCTGCTCAATGTTAGTCACTGCCACTGATCAACAGAGAGACCCTCCTTCAGCCCAAGCAAAAATGGCCTCACAGAAACTTTCAAACAGTTCAGGAACAGCAAGCCTGTAACTGAACTTTTTTAACTCTAACTGTATTGTGGATTTGAAGTTGTACGTTCGAAAACTGAATTTGGCACTGTTTTTGGGGAATACTTTCTTAAGCAGTAAGGGTGTACACAGAGTCCCTAGTACTTTTAATCCACCCATGCACAATACTTTAACTCTGTATGAGAAAATGTGTGAATTAGATCTTAGATATTTTCATCATACAGGTAACAACAACAGTAAGAGCAACCTCACCATAGATGAAGCTGATTGGTTAAAATATTTGCGTGATTCCAATGTTCGAATCATGAAACCAGATAAAGGTGGGGGCTTGGTCTTTATGGACCAGGTTGATTATGTTAATAAAATGGAATCCATGTTACTAACACGAACAGGTTTCATTAAATGAATATAACCAAGCTGTTAACAGTGTTAAAGGTTACATTAATGATTTATTTATAGAGGAAAAGATCAACTCTGATATGCATAACTATTTGGTTATGCCTTCACCCATTGTGCCTATTTTGTTTGGAATACCAAAAATCCATAAAGACTTAATTGACCCCCCATTTAGGCCTATTATGAGTGGAAGAAATAGCGCGACTTATGCCTGTGCTAAAGTGGTCGACGAGCTTCTTAAAAAATATGTCATTCTTGAACCAACTATTTGTAAGGACTCATGGTCATTTTTGCAGAAAATTAATGAGCTTCCTTTTAATGAAAATGTTAACCTACTCACAATAGATGTTGAGGACCTTTATACTTCTATCCCACAGGATTTAGGTATTGATTGGGTATCATTGAACCTTAGAAGGATGAATGCTCCACCCTCTGAAATTTTGCTTATAGAGGAACTACTGAGTATAGTTCTAGCCCACAATTATATTGTCTTTAATAACAATTTTTATCATCAAAAGAGAGGAGTAGCTATGGGCTCCCCTTGCGGTTCAAGCTTTGCCAATTTGGTCATGAGTTTTTGGGAGAGAATTTGTACTTGTTGAAACAGACCTAACTTCTAAAATAATATTTTACACCAGGTACCTGGATGATATTTTCATCCTATTGGAAGAAAATATGGAAGAGGCAAAACAACTTATTGATTATTTTAATTCGAGCACTCGATTTCTTGAATTCACTTTTAATTATGATATAAAAGAAATGGCGTACTTAGATGTTTTTCTTACAAAAAATGTAGTGTCTCATAGGTATGAATCAAAAATCTACAGGAAGTCTTTGTATTCTAATACTTTTCTTCATTTTACCAGTGCCCACCCATTACATCAAAAGAAGTCTGTAGTGAAAAGTCAGGCTGTTAGGGCAGCAAGAATGATTAGCAATACAGAAGACTTCTTAGATGAATGTACAAATCTAAAAGATATGTTTCTTAATAGAGCATATCTACATGAATTTATAGATAATATATTAGAGGAGGTTATAACCAAGAGGAACAGTTGCTTTTATAAACCTATATTAGTAGAAGGTGCCACTTCTACTAGTCCTTCTGGAATATTTACCGGTCGGGACGTATTACATCTGACAGATGATATAGATTCATCTTTACCTTTTGAATATAGCCTTACCCTTACTTATTGCTCCAATTTTACTTCATTAAAAAATATTTTTTGAAAAATTGGAGCATTTTGAAAGAAAATAAGGATGTAATATCTAGAGTAGGTACTACACCAAAATTTACAGTTAGACATGATATGAATTTCAAACAACTTCTAGATGGTATTAATAATAGGCCCGGTATTAGCAATGGCCAAAAGAAAATGAATATTTGTGGTAATTGCCCTTATTGCAGGTTAATAATAATAGGGAATTCTATTAACAAACAAGATTGTACTTTAAAAAGTAAATATAAAACTAACTGCAATTCTAAAATGGTTGTTTATGTGGCTAAGTGCCAGCTATGCCCATGTTTTTACGTGGGCAAAACAATTTGATGACTTAGGGATAGAATATACGAGCATACATATAACATCAGGAAAGGGTCCCTTGATAATGCATTAGCTAAACATGTGATTGAATTCCCTACACATAGTTTTAAATTTTGGATATTGGACCAACTTGTACCAAATATCAGAGGTGGCCCTATTGAATTGCAGTTAGATCGTTTAGAATTATTATGGCAAATTAAATTATTTTCATATTGTTGGCGTGGTTTGAATGATGTTTGTTCAATCATGGCTATTTTGAAGTTGCGTAGCCTTAATAGGTAGTTAAGTTAAGAACTTTATGAGGTTCATGTATTTTGTTTCATATTATCTTTCAATACAATATTTTTAACAGGTATTTTTTCATTAATGTTTGTATATATTTTTACTTGTATCTAAGGAAAACAAGTGCTTATTCACTATGCATACAGGAAGGTTTTTATGGAGATATATATAATATATATACCATATAGATATATGTAATCTAGATATATATAGAAAATAATTCTTAATATAGTTTAATAGGATTATTGTATATTTGATAATGTTTTTTAACATACATTTAATGTTTTTTATATACATATATTGTTCTCCATATACATAAAATATTTTTAGTGCAAATCACATAATAATGTTTATTTATTTTATATATTTTTATATATATATATTTTTTCTTTTTTATATATTAAGTGGGGAGAGTTAATTATCATTACTATTATTTTTTAGGTTATGGATGTTTTCTAATATATTATATACAGATAT
The DNA here is from genome assembly GCF_019279795.1 of Protopterus annectens. Lineage (NCBI taxonomy): Eukaryota > Metazoa > Chordata > Ceratodontiformes > Protopteridae > Protopterus > Protopterus annectens. Next base: position 332,351,445 of record NC_056744.1, on the reverse strand, counting down.
TCATGCATTATAGTTTGTCCTGTTTTATTTTAAACAGGACTATTGTGTTGCTGCACCTTTTAATTACAAATGAGCAAGGGGCGTATTATCAGCTGACTATAAGGAGGTTATTTAAATGGTGTGTTTTCATTTGTATAGTTCTCTGAAGAAGTTCGTACATTGTACGTACGAAAAGCGCTTAAGGTTATTGTATTTTATCAATAAATTGTTCCTACGGACTGTTTGGGCTGCCTTTCGTGTTTTTAACAGCCTAGTTTTCGTTTTGGTTCCAATAAGAGAAAGAAAAACAGTCTGTTCAGCAAAAAAGTATTATGGACAAGTATATAAAAAGATTCATGCACACTGTTTAAATCGGTGCAGAAAGCCGGAATTAACACACACAACTGTGAATTAGTCACCTGACATTATTAATGACATCCACCAAAGTCATGTTTAAATGTTTTCTAAGTATAACTACAGATAAATAAAACAGCCTCAAAAAAACATAAAAAACTGTGTACAATTTGAAGAAGTCTCTTTGGAGACAAAAATGGTCCTACTGAATATTTTTTTATGTTTTTTGAGATTGTTTTATTTATCATTTTAATTTCAACTTCATTTGTGGTTCCATTATTTGTTTCTGTTTAAGTGTAACTACATATAATCATTTGTGTATTCCGGCACTTAAAGTCATCGCTTTGCACTAGTTGTCACCTTTGCTTCTGAGAGCAGTTCCAGATTCAACCTGCTTTGGCCTGCTTCATAGGTTCATAGGTTCATAGGTTCATACTAGGCTATCTGCCCGAGGGCATTTACAAGCCTAGCCCATAGTTTTGTGGCTTACGCCACCCCTTTAGTATGGGGAACTATACCCATTATTTTGCTGTGCCTCTGTTGAGCAGTGACACTGAGGTAATCCCTGGGGTATATCTGCGATCTCCCATCCATTGGTCAAGATTTCTCTTGAACAAGGCCAGCGAGGTGCTCTGCCTCACATATACCGGGATTTTATTCCACAGCATAGGAAGTCTTTGGGTGATGAATCTATCCCTCCAGCACGTCCTATTAATAGCCGTGTCGAGGTTTAAGTCTCCGCCCTTGTGGCTCTGACGGATCTAGATTTTTGAGGTGAAGCATATTCATCAAATCTGGGTTTGACATGGCCTTGTATGTTAGGCAAAGGTCACCTCTGAGCAAGCGGTGGCGACTGAATAGAGCTGGAGTTCTTTCAGTCGGGCAGCATAGGACAGATGTTTGAGACCCTTTATCCTTTTGGTGAGGAACTTTGTGGCCTCTCCAGCTGCTGCAAGTGTCGGGTCAGATACATTCCGAATGGGGCATTGTACTCAATCATTGGTCTGATGAGTGATGAGTATAGGGAGACTATGACCTCCCTTGATCTAGATGAGAATCCTTCATGATAAGGTGGGCAATGTAGAAGGTCTTCCTAACTACTTTAGCTACATGGGTGTCGAATGACAGACTACTATCAACCTGGGTCCCCAGGTCCCTGATAACTTCTTCTGTACTCAGTGGATTGCCACCTATTTGGTAGCTAGGGTAACCTTGTTTTTCCCGAAGGGTATGACTATGCATTTTTGGCATTTAACTTTAGGCCATGGCTCTGGCACCAGTTATCCGTTTCTGTGAGACCCTTCTGAAGGATATCTGTGTCAGATGTGTTTTCTACTATGGCGCCCAGTTTGCAGTCATCTGCAAACTTTGTCAGCCATAACCCTCCTGTGTTTGCTTGTACTTGAAAAGTAGATGCCAAACAAGAGTGGGCCCAGGACTGAGCCCTGTGGTACACCACTTGTGACAGGCTTTGAGTCTGACATGGCGCCAGCAACTCTGACCCTGTGGGTTCTGTCACTCAGCCAGTTTGCAACCCATCTTGTGATGTATGGGTTAACATTTAAGCTGATGAGTTTTTCAATGATACCCGAGTGGGGTATTGTATCAAAGGCCTTCGCCAGATCGAGGTAGGCTGTATGGACTGCCTTTCCCTCATCAATGGCTTTGGTGACTGTTTCAAAAGTCAACCAAGATTAGAAGGCATGATCTGCCTTTGACAAAGCCAAACTGGGATGGATACAAAGTCTACAAATTCACTATGCCTTTATTTATGAGGTCCATTATGATCCTCTCCATGGCTTTGCAGATAAGACTTGTCAAGCTAATGGGCCGGTAATTTCCAGGGTCGGTGGAGGCACCGCCTTTGTGAAGTGGGACCACAGTTGCAGTGCACCGCTCCCTGGGGATGTATCCAGAGGTAAGACTTTGATTAAACAGCTGTCCTAGCTGTGGGTTTAATTCCTCGTAGAGTTCGGGGAGCACCCAGCCGGGGACACCATCAGGTCCCATGGATGCTGTGTTTTCTGCTTTGGAGAGAGCAGTTCTCACTTGGGCGTTGGAGATGTTTGGGGGCTGCAATCGCTTGGTATAGATATCTCTCCTTTTGGGGGGGGGAGAAGTTTGCACTGAACCTGTCAGCCAGTATGTTGGCAATGTCTGTAGGATCAGTAATCTTCACATCATTTTGAACTAGTTCTGAGCATATCTGGGAGTTTCCTCCCAGGTTTCTAACATAGCTAAAGAAGGCCTTATGATTGTCTTTTGAGTCTTTAGCTATTTTTCTCTCAAAATTTGCTTTGGATGATTTTATGAGAGCTCTTAGTTTTTTACTTATAGTGATCAAGGGTGTCTTACCTTTTAAGGATTTTGCTCTATCTTGTAGTAGCTTCCTCCTTTTGTTGTAGAGTTTGTTTATGGCTGGGGTCCACCAGAGTGGACGCTTCAGTTGTGGAGAGGTCAATGTCCATGGGCCAGAAGAAAAAAGACTCCTGTGTTTCTTTTTTCTTTCCCAGCATGGGAGATTCCTCCCAGCATTTGTGTTCCTGAGACATGCATTGAGCCTAAAGCTCTTGAGGAAAGGGAGCCGTTTACCTGTCTGATGTGCAAAAATCCCCAGCTGAATTGTTTTGTCAATCAATTGGCCTTCACTTTTTATTAATTTTTTTAAAAATAACAAAAATGAACAAACCCATATAAAAAGAAACATAACAAAATCATAGCTATTTACAGAGGTCCATAATAAAATTCAGTATAATACACTAAACTACTAAAACTTATCTAGTAAATCCCTTTATTTTAGCCAAGACATGTATTGATTTGTAATGTTAGATGTTTTTATTTTTATGATTAACCATTCTTTCTTAAAAACAATTTTAGCTAAATTCAGTAAAAGATAGAGTAGTTTTACATTTCCAATTTTTTGTAACTACTTTCCTTGCTATGGCTAATGTAGACCAAAGAAGAGACACTTGCAATGCAGGAATAGAATTTGGAGCCAACTTTACCCCCCCCCCCCAAAGGACCAATCACAATACCAATAGATTGCCATGCACCCAGTATTACTGCTGCACTGGTTAAAACAGCACTGTCCAAGGCCAAGAATGCAGCTTCTATGGGACCTCACAATATCCCTGGGTGTGTTCTACATGAACTACAGAGTGAACTGGCATCTCACCTGTATGCCCCGTTCAATCACTGCTTCACCTCAGGCTTTGTCCCTGCCAAATGGTGCACTGCTACAGTCATCCCTCTCCACAAACGATGAGCGACTATAGACCCTGGGAAATATTGCCCCATTAGCCTGATGAGTCTGATATGCAAAGCTATGGAATGCATCATTATGGGCCTAATAAACAAGGATATAGGGAATCTCCAAACTCTGAATCCCACATAGTTTGGTTTTGTGAAGGATAAATCATGCCTGCTCAACTTGGTCGATTTCTTTGAGTCAGTCACCAGAGTTGTGGATGAAGGCAAGGTGGTTCATACAGCCAACCTTGATCTGGCCAAGGCCTTTGATACCATTCTCCACTCAGGAATCATAGAAAAACTCACTAAGCTAGGCATCAACCCCTACATCACTAGGCGAGTTGCAAACTGGCTCACAGAACCCACAGTGTGAAAGTAGCTGACTCCAAGTCAGACTGCTGATTAGTCACCAGTGAAGTCCCACAGGGTTCGGTCCTGCGTCCTCTCCCTTTTGGTATCTGCTTCTCTAGTCCAGGCCAACACAAAGGGGCTCTGGCTGACAAAGTTTGCAGACGACTGCAAGTTGGGCGCTATTATTAACTCCCCAAGCGATGTTGACATTCTACAGAATGGCCTCACTGTAATCGACGACTGGTGTCAGAACCATGATCTTAAATTCAATGCCAAAAAATGTGTGGTGATCCCCTTTGGGAAAAACTCTGTTCCCATGAATTACCACATTGATGGTAGTCCACTGAACACAGAAGGTGTTATAAGAGATCTGGGAACACAGGTTGACAGCAACCTCTCTTTTGACCACCACATTGCCACTGTGGTCAGAAAGTCCTATGTGGCACATCTCACTACTAAGGGTTTTGCATCCAGGAAGAAAGAGGTCATTGTCTCCCTCTACTCTTCCCTCATTAGGCCAATCATCGAGTGCAATGCCCCATTTGGCATGTACATCACTAGACACCTGCAACAACTGGAGAGGCTGCAAAAGTACCTCACAAAGAGGATCCTAGGCCTTAAACTCTTGTCCTATATGGACAGACTCAAAAAAACTCCAGCTATTCTCTGTCTCATATCACCTACTTAGAGACAATCTCTGCTTGACTTACAAAGCAATGTCTGACCCAGCTCTGTTAAAAATGCTGCATCTAAAGAAATCCCAATCCCTCTGCACCACATGCTCCAGAGACCTCAACTTCATAACTGCAATTGACAGAACATGCTGGAGGGACAGGTTCATAACCCAGAGACTGCCCATGCTATGGAACAGACTTCCTATACATGTCAAGCAGAGCACTTCACTGACCCTCTTCAAGAGAAATCTTGATGAGCGGATGGGTAACAGAAAATTCACCCTGGGGTTAACTCCAGTAGCTCTACTCAACCTAGGCACTGGGGAACTAAGGTCAGGTGGCACTATGCTAGGGTAATCTTATGGCTAGGCTTGTAAAGGCCCCAAGGCCATTAGCCTAGTACACACCTATGAACCTATGAACATTTAAATAAGATCAAATAATTACTTATAATACAATTATCCAACCACAATGCTTGAGCAAAGTTCCTAAATTCAGTCCAGAATGGTGTTTCCATTTTACACTCAATTGCCATATGAAGCCAGTCTGCATCAGAAACTTCATTACATGTACAACAGTTCATTTTTTCAGATTTGTATATTAGTGCAACTTTTTACAGAGTAAAAAAAAACTCTATGTAGATATTTCCAAGTATACATTTTCCAATAAAGAAAAGATGTAGATTTTCCCGTAGACTATAATTATACTTCGCCTTCATTTCTTGAGAGTCTGAGAAGACCGCTTGTGACAAGCGATCATTCTCCTGTTTGTTGTAAGATGCTGCATGTGTTTAAGGCCTTCATTTCAGACTGGTTGTGGCAGTGACTGTCCTACTTCTCACTACAAGATCTTGCATAATGCCCAGTTTAAAACTATGTGGTTTGATCAGCAAGAAACACTAACAAACAAAATCCCTGTTTATGCATATAAAGTCAATGTGGCCTGAAACTCCATGTGGCCCCTTGCCAAGACCTTCATTAATGCAAAAAAAAAAAGTTGTAGATGTTATTCAAATAGTCCAGTTTACAGCAGCTACAGCAAGCTTAAATTCCTTTTATTATAACATTTTGCCTTTTGCAGAAAAAAAAGGTTCTTTAACTAACTGAAGGGAAAAAACTGTCATATATTGCAAATCCACGCACTATCAATAAAATGGAAACTAACGTGTGCAGCATAACAAAGCAGTGACATTCAAGACAAATGACTTAACAAGTGGCCCAGACTTTATCTGTAAAAGTCTGTTTTTGCTATCTCTAGATTCCCAGAATGTATTAAACTGTTATGCACAGAGTTTTGTTTGATGCTTGACAGATTATTTCAATGTATTGTCGAATGTGACATATCAGCCTTCCAATCCAGCACCTTTCGATATCAATAATCAGAACAAATGCCCCAAAACTCAGACTAGTAAAAACACTCCTTTTACAAATCGTATATCTCAGAAACATAAAAGATGGCCCACCTGAATATGCAAAACTGGTTCAGTCTCCACACCTGTTTTGAGTTTAATAACTATGTAAAACTGTGCCACCATATCAAGAACCTTATGTTCACAAAGCATTATCACAGTTCTGCTTGTATTAATATGAGGCACTACAAATGTATTCAGCTATGTCATGTAAGTTGCATAGTAATACAATAATATGTCCATCATGCAATAACAAGCACTTTATTATTTAAATAACTACCTTAATGAGCATGAACAGCTGTAGTATGTTATTTTTTTTGTATTTCTACTTCAGATAGCAAAAAGGTCAGTAGACCTTAATTTATGATCGCACAAATTCCAAAACCAAGGACTATTAGATCTAGAGAAAATAATGTGCAATGATGCCTGATGTTTTAATGTAACTGTTCTGTTATCACCAAATGTATCTTTTATTTAAGGCTATTTGTTTAAAATCACATATAAGTAATATTTATTTGTGATCTACATGGCCAAATTTGTCATCACTTATTGTTTTCCTAAATATGCACTTCTAGATTGTGTCACACATTTATTCGTCATTTTAGATAAAACTTGTCTAAAGGCATACTGTCTAAAGCATTAAGAATATCTGCTGTAAAATGACTTCCCTGTTCAAATTAAGGGACATCTTCGTAATAATCAGAAAGTCATACGATAACATAAGCCCAACCTGTTACAGCTAGCATTTGTTCTTCATAGCATACGGTTATATGCTGTTTTACCACAGTCCTTCAGTGTCCTTGACATTGTCATGCTATTGCTAGAGAAAACAAGTACCTAGGCCATTTTTTATTTTGCCATTTGTAGTGGAAATGGGTTTCTAAATATGCCATTATTGCTTAAAGTAACTGCAGCTCATTTATCAGACATTGTATTGTCTGCTCATTAATGCTTACAGTTTTACAGCTTCAGGCTGACTTCTTTATGACAACGGTAGCCATTTTGTGTGTGTGTGTGTGTGTGTGTGTGTGTGTGTGTGTGTGTGTGTGTGTGTGTGTGTGCATTTGTGTATGTGTGCTTGCTTCAGACAGCAGAAATGCTGGCAGGCCTTTTTTTAAATACAAGTTCCAAAACCAAGGACTATTAGATCAAGAGCATCTGACACAAGAAATAACATTTTAATAATTTCATAGAAGAAATATGATTGTCCAACTAAAGTTGACATATTTGTAATAAGCAGAATGTCATCTGCTTTACTAATAATGTCAGAGTGTTGTTTTTTAATATTATCACTTCCATGATACATACCAACCTTAAGCTTTACAAATATACATCCACGTATGCTTCTTTTGAATCCTGAATGCACCCTGATATCTTATATTCATTACAATCACATCCCAGAAGGAGGACAGTTTCTGGTTTTTCATGTTTGTTTGTTACATTAATAATAGGAGACAACATGACTGGAGATCCAGCACACTTCAGGAAAAGAAAAAGCAATACATTGCACACTTTAATTGTTTGAATTATCCTGGCATTTTCCATGGCATCACATTTCTCTCCACTTAAGAACCTCATGTGAATCTTCTAGTAGCATCCCTCAAAAATTAAGCATAAGACAAGGGTGCAGTTTTTAGTACATTAACCCATACCTTTTTAGATAAACCATCTGCATCACTATTGGCCCTACCACCTCAGTGTTGGACAATCATGTGATAGGACTGCAAGGCTGACTTCATCTAAGAAGTTTTCCATTCTATCCACTTATTTTTTTGTCACAATTTTAAATGTTTATGGTCTGTAACCACACTGAATTTCCATCATACAGATAGGGCTGTAACTTTTGCAAAGTCCACACTACACATAGATGCTCCTTCTCTATGCCTGAATAAGACTCCTCCCTGGGTTGAAGTCTGTGGCTCAATTACATAGCAGTGGTCTGTTCCCCATCTGAGGAAATCTGGCTAAGTACAGCCCATAACCCATAGTTAGAAACATTTACCTCTACATTTAAGTATTGATTTTAATTGCATCTAGATATACAGGGGATTCACTAAGACCTTTTTGTTTTGACCTTTTAAAATGGATGCTGACTGGCTGGTGTCTAGTCAACTCTTATCTGTTCTGTTTCAGCCAGCTTTACCTGGTCTGTTTTTTCTAATAAGGTCTGTAAAGAGTAATTGCTATTATACTATACTATACTGGTAAACAATTTCCTATAGTAACTTGCTGTCCCTATGAATGCCTGTACCTATTTCTTAGTAATAGAAATGGACCATGCCAGAATAGTCTTAACCTTCACAGGTTCTGGCTTAATCTTTCCACCACTTACTCTGTGACTTAGGTGTGTGATATCTCTATCCTACCCACCTGATACTTGTCGGCCTTGATAGTCAGCTTTGACCTTTGCAATCTACCCAACACTTTCCTGATATGCTGCACACGCCCTGTCCAGGAATGGCTATAGATGGCAATGTCATCCAGATAAATCTGAGAATTATTTGCACCTGCTAGGATGTTCTCTACTAGCCACTGGACAATTGCTGGGATGTTTTTCACACTAAAATATATTTTTGTAAATACATACAACTCAAATGGCATCACAAAAGCTGACCACCCCTGCCTGCAGTTGTCAATGGTACCTGCCAAAAACCCTTAGTCAAGTCAATCATAGCTAATTACTTTACCTCACCCAGCTACTCTGAGGCTTCATCTGCCCTGTGCACTAGGTTCACATCTGACTATGTGTGACTGTTCAGTTCCCTGTAATCCACACAGGACTATGTTCCATCATCCTTCTGTGGCATGAGCACCACTGGTGAGGCCCAGGGACTGTTGGACTCCCAGTTACAACATGTAATTCAGTTCTTCTCTCAAAGTTTGTGGAAAGTTTTCAAGCACTGTGCAAAGAGTTTGTTCTATGGCTTGCTGTGGACCTGTATCAGTGCTCCATATCACCAAATTCCTGCAATACTGCTATGCTTTCCTGCACCTGGCTAGGAGTTAGATGTGGGTAGAGTGTTATGCCATACACCAAGGTGTCTATCCAAACACCACTAAGAAGGTCCACCCCCAGATCTCCCTCTGCCTCCTCTTGCAACTCACAGCAGACTCTATGTGCCACAGTATCTCTGCCATGATAGGGCTTTATCTTGTTAACACAGCAGAGTTTGTGCTTTGGCTTCACAACCTCTCTGTCATGCTAGGGCTTTGTCTTGTTAACATGGCAGAGTTTGTGCTGTGGCATTCTTCCTGGAAACTATTATGTAGTTGACATCACTCACCTTTTTCACAATGGTGAAAGGACCCTTCCAGGCCACCTGCAGTTTGCCATGCCTCATAGGAATAAGTACCATCACTTGTTGCCCTACAGAATACTCTGGCTCTGGTTGTCCTGTCATACCAGGCCTTTTACTGTACCTGGGCTAGGTGCCCCCTGGCCCATCCCCATGAGTTCCCTAAGCCTAGATTTGAGGTTTAGGATATAATCCACAAGAGACACCTTGTAGGAGTCACTTTTACTCTTTCACTCATAATGAATTAAATCTAGCCCACCATTACCTTGTGATGATACAATAGGTCAAAGGGTAAAAATGTAGATTCTTAGGCCATTTTCTTGTATGTGAAGAGAAGATTGGGCAGATACTTGTCCTACCCCTTCCTGAACGGGTCCATAAATGGCATATGCTTATCCTACCCCTTCCCGAACTGGTCTACAAATGCTCTCAACACTGGTCTTCAGAGTAGAATTAACCATCTCCACCAGACAATTTTTCTGTGGATGGTAGGAGGTGGTCTTCAGATGCTTTAGATCATACCACTTCCAAAAACATCCCAGCTGGTCAGATGAAAAGTTGACACCTCTGTCCATCAGTATTTCCCTAGGAAAATGCACCCTGATGAAAATGCTTAGCAAAGTATTTGCTACCTAATCTACAACTACCAGGATACATTTCTTACCCATGGATCTTGTGGTGCTCAGAGGTCCCACAACATCTACAACTACCATCTGAAGCAGTTTCTCAATAACAGGCAAATGCAGCCTTGCCAACTTTGTGGTACTGGTCACAGGTCATGCACTATGTTATAACATCCTTTCTATTTCCAGGCCAATAAAATTTCTGCATAAGCCAACTTTTACTATACTTTATGCCAATATGACCTGTAAAAGGAATATCATCTGGTATGGTCAGAAGCATCAGTTTGTAGACTATAAGTACTACCAACTGCTGTATTACTTCTCCCAGTAGCTCACTTTCAGGCATCCATGCCTTTGAGTATCAGAATTCTCAATGGATACCTCCATGTCCTGTAAGGTTGGGTCTGAGAGCAGAGTCTGTCTCAACTCTCCCTTGCTCACTCTCCCCAGCTCCCCTACCAAAAGAAGTCCAGTACCTTCTGCCAGTTGTCCCTAAACTTCTGGCATACCAGGATCACTTTACTCTCCACTAGATGCATCACATTGCATGGGTATCTTTCCCCAGCTGTGGCTCAGATTCCAGGTCACTGCTACTGACCAGCTACCCTTCTGAAATAGCCACATCACCAGTCCCAGATGAAGACATTTCCTCTGGCCAGGTCTCCCCCACTGCCTTCCCCATGATTTTGCCTCCATTCCTGGTGGCATGTAACAGCATGCACACAAGGTACTGTACTGTCAGTCATTTCATTTAGGACACCTACAACTGCTTGCTATCTTGTGCCTCTTCTCAGTCTGGATATACCCTTATCCAGAGTACCTGAAAAAGGTTCCCATCTAAGGCCCTATCTGGAGTGGGCAGCTGAGGCCTGTAGTGGTCTTGTTTGACAACTGCAGGTGTGATATGGTTATGTTTGAGACTGTGACTCTTTTGGCATTGATCTCCTTCCCTCTACCAGGATAGGATGAAAACTTTTGGAGTGGTTACATCCAGCTACTGTCTCTAAACAATGCATCACTGTCATAGTGCCAGCCTTGCTTGATGCTTTCTGAGATCCTTCCCTCCACCTTACCTTAGTGGACAACAAGACTATACCTGCCCATTTAGATACATTTGAAACACAACACTTAACCTCAAAACATGGGTGTGTACCTGAACCCATGGATTCTCCTATTTCATATGTAACCTTCTGTGAAAACAAGAATAGAACAACAATGCAGCAAATACTCTTTAGAGTTGAGCAAAAGGAGGGAAAATGGCACAAGTAGTATTTATAATGGGAATTTCTTTACATAAACAAGAACACAAGCAAATACATCAGCTGCACAGACCACATGCTCAGTGTTCATCTCCCAAGAAGGCTAGATCTGGTATGTAACTGATGACAAATTTGTTATGTAGTACATGAAGCATGCTGATCACGTTGCAAAATCAGGAGAAAAGCAAGCTTGTTATGCATCTCTGTGACATCATAAGCATGAATAACAATCCAGTCTATAATTACAGACATTAAAGTTTTATACTTATTGATCAGAACATACATAATTTTGCAAATACAGTTGTTAACTTTTTTTTAATCTGAATTACAGTAATATGTAGAAATTGTCCCTGGTTTAGGGCCTTTGTCCCCCTATTACTTTTGGCTTTATCCCCAATTCTTGTGCAGAGATGTGTTGAGAACCATGGTTGCTGCTACATCTTAAGGACTTATCTAAGTCTCTAAACTAACTTCGTAATGTAAAGCATTACTTCATCGAACATGACCAGCCAAATATTTGAATTGCTTGCTCCAGTTTTTAACAAATTATCAGATGAACACATTCATATTTCATAGGTTCAAAGGAAATTACTAGGCTAACAGCTTAACAGCTCTTACAAGCTTAGCCCGTGTAACCTAATTTTACCCAATATGTGGCCCCTAGGGGCAAGAAGATGGGATAGGTTTGTGCATATGTCTTAACTATTTCACAGACTGCCCTTGTCCATAAGGGACATAGGTACTACCGCAGGTGTGAATTTGTGATTTCCCATCCATTGACCCAAAATGCATTTGAAGTAGGCCAGGAAAGGGCTCTGTTTAACATGAATAGAAAGTCTGTTCCAAAGAAGGGGTAGTCTCTGTGACACACATCTGTCTCTCTAGCATGTCTTGCTTGAGTCCCTGACTATGTTTAGATGTTAAGATCCCTTGGTCAGGTGCCCTCATGCAGTTTGACTTGCAGATGTGCAGCAGCTCCATCAGGGTTGGTTTTGTGAGAGCCTTGTAGGTCAGGCATAGGTCACCACTTAGTAGGAGACATAGGGATAAGGCTTTTAGTCTATCCAGATAGGGCATGTTGTTAACACCCTGCATTTTCTTTGTGAGGAACCTCTGGGGGTCACTCCAGCTGTTGTAAGTGCCTAGTCAAGTACCTGCCAAATGGTGAATTGTACTCTATTATTGGTATAATGAAGGTTGACTACAGTGAGACTATATCTTCCGTGGATCTGGATGCCATACCTTTACTTATAAGCTATACCTCATAGAATGACTTCAACACTGTGGAAACACGGTGGTCAAAGTTTAGGCTACTATCTATCTGCATACCTAGATCTCTCACTTCTGCATCTATTCTTAGAGGTGTGGTATTAATGTTGTAATTTGCAGGGGTCTTTGGCTTCCCAAAGGGTATGATAATGCATTTTTTCACATTTAGTTTTAGGCCATGGCTCCGGCACTAATTATTTATCTGATTTAGGCTCTCCTGAAGGGTATCTACATCACTGAGAGATTCAGTGATTGACCCCAGCTTGTAGTCATCAGCAAACTTTGTCATCCAGAGGCCTTCCACATTAGTGCTGACTTCAGAGAAGTATATTCCGAACAGGAGTGGCCCCAGCACTGAGCCCTGTGACACACCACTAGTAACTGGTCTGGTCCCAGCACTGAGCCCTTTGTCACACCACAAGTAACTGGTCTGGTCCCAGCACTGAGCCCTGTGTCTCACCACTAGTAACTGACCTCTTGCTGGATCTGGTTTCACCCACTTTAACCACGTGTCCTGTTTATGAGCCAACTAGCTATACATCTGGTGAGGTAGGGATTTATGCCTAGTTTTCGTAAATCTGTTTATAACACCTCAGTGTGGGATTGTGTCCAATGTTTTGGCCTGGTGAAGATAGGCAGTATATACTGTTTTACCCTCATCCATGACCCTAGTGACCTTCAAAAAGGTCGACCAAATTTAGTAGGCATGACCTGCCCTTGACAAAGACAAATTGGGTTGGGTTCAGTGTTTGGAAGTTTCCTATGTCATTATTTATCAGGTCCATGATTATTTTTTTCATGGCCTTACATATAAGACTAGTCAAACTTTTGGCTCAGTAATTACCTGTTGATGTCCTTCACTCTATCAGGACAAAGACAGTCCTGAGGATGTGGATAAAAAGAGATCTCAACAGTCCTGAAAGGTCCTGACTCAAGCTGTCTAAGAAGCAACCTGGTATATCGTCAGACCCTATTGAAGCCTTTTAGCTTTAGAGAGTGGTGATAACTGGTGGAGGAGTGGTGGAAGGTATTTCTTGGGGGAGAACTGGGGGTGATGGGGAGGTGAAATTTGAGATGAATTTATCAGCCAGCAGATTTGCTACATCTTCTTGCTGAGTATAGGTGATGCCATCCACAACTACTTCCACACATTGTTGAGTGTTGCCCTTAAGATTATGGACATAAATGAAAAACTGCAGAAATACAGTCCCCCACTACCATAACTTATACAGTTGAATTTCACACATTTGGGGAAGTACAACCCAACCAAAGTGTGCAATAAGAGGAGGTTCACCCTGGGGAAACTACCTTCTTGATCATGGTAACTCCCCTCCCGGGTGATTATGTACTTTAGTCTGTCCAGTTCTTCCGGTGTTGGGCTGGACAGCCAACAGGACAACTGAATTGCTTTCTTCTAGAGCACAAGCAGCCACAGGACATCTAGTCTAGTCTAGACTGTGCCACTGCTAATGGGGACAAAAAGGGGTAGGGACAATGAATATTTTTAAACAACTGAAAGCTAAAAACAGAGATGAATCTTTGCAAAATAAAACATTATGAAAACTTTATTAAAAAAAGGAATATGCAATACTCTCTCTCTCTCTCTCTCTTCCCCTTTATGAAAAAAGCCAAAGGTACAGTTTACGGTGTAGGTGACATGTGAAACAGACAGCACAATTAATAGCATATCCACAATGGTAAATAATTAATAAGGCATGGGACTGAGGGGGTGTTGGGCACCATGATGTTTTTAATTAATTTACAATACTGATGCACATAAGGCATGGGACTGAGGGGACTGAGGGGGTGTTGGGCACCATGATGTTTTTAATTAATTTACAATACTGATGCACATAAGGCATGGGACTGAGGGGACTGGGGGGGTGTTGGGCACCATGATGTTTTTAATTAATTTACAATACTGATGCACATAAGGCATGGGACTGAGGGGACTGGGGGGGTGTTGGGCACCATGATGTTTTTAATTAATTTACAATACTGATGCACATAAGGCATGGGACTGAGGGGACTGGGGGGGTGTTGGGCACCATGATGTTTTTAATTAATTTACAATACTGATGCACATAAGGCATGGGACTGAGGGGACTGGGGGGGTGTTGGGCACCATGATGTTTTTAATTAATTTACAATACTGATGCACATAAGGCATGGGACTGAGGGGACTGGGGGGGTGTTGGGCACCATGATGTTTTTAATTAATTTACAATACTGATGCACATAAGGCATGGGACTGAGGGGACTGGGGGGGTGTTGGGCACCATGATGTTTTTAATTAATTTACAATACTGATGCACATAAGGCATGGGACTGAGGGGACTGGGGGGGTGTTGGGCACCATGATGTTTTTAATTAATTTACAATACTGATGCACATAAGGCATGGGACTGAGGGGACTGGGGGGGTGTTGGGCACCATGATGTTTTTAATTAATTTACAATACTGATGCACATAAGGCATGGGACTGAGGGGACTGGGGGGGTGTTGGGCACCATGATGTTTTTAATTAATTTACAATACTGATGCACATAAGGCATGGGACTGAGGGGACTGGGGGGGTGTTGGGCACCATGATGTTTTTAATTAATTTACAATACTGATGCATAATCATGGAACTTAGCATGACCATCATTTCAGATCAGTCACTCTTCATGAATTGCATTCTTGACATTTATTTATTTATTTGACATTTGTTTACAAGGAAAGTCCAACTGGGATAATATCACATTTTCAGAGAAGGCTTGGGAAGAAAGCCTCCACATTAACATAATATGGTCACAGTTGAATAAAGTTGATGGGCGGCCACGGTGGTGCACCGGTTGGCATTGCTGCCTCACAGCAAGAGGTTCTCCGGTTCGATCCTCGGCTGGGGTGCCTTCTGTGTGAAGTCTGCATGTCCTCCCTGTGGCCCCGTGGGTTTCCTCCGGGTGCTCCAGTTTCCTCCCACATCCCAAAGACATGCTGTAGGTAGATTGGACACTCTAAATTGGCCCTAGGTGTGAGTGTGTGTGCCTTCTGTGGAAGGCTGGCAACTTGACACCGTAAAACTCCACTGCCAATCATGAGCGGACAGGTGATCAGCTGTGGTGACCCCTAACCGGGAAAAGCTGAAAGAAGAAGGTCACAGTTGAATAAAGTTATTACAAAGCCTAATACAGAAGAATGAGACATGAACTAAGTAAAAATTCAGCTTCAGTTCATACAGTGAGAACCTATACATAGAAGGAGCAAATATTTGGACAAATATATCAAGCGAAAAAAGAACGTTATCAATACATAAAGTATTCACAATTTACATAACGCATTCCCTCCAATGGAGCTCTGGAAGTTAAGTTCCAAATGGGCGGAGCCTAAGCTTTTTGATATAATGAAATTATGCCCTCACATTTCAAATAAATGTTCATATATTTAAAACCATGGGTTAATATAGAAGTGTAAATAGCAAACTCTTCAAGACAAATTATTTTTGTAATAGCAGTATTCTTTAGGTTCTAGGTCTTAAACTGGATTTTATAAGTCACAGTAAACATAGTAACAATTAACTATTGTAATATTTTGTAAACAACTTTCTATGTCTCAGAAACCAGGTTATACACAAGCTGTTACCAACATTTTGTTCATCCATCTGACAGCTTTTATATAAGGCTAAGCAATTCTGTCTATGCGACCTGGTTTTTGATATATTTAGAAAAACATAACATTTCTGACAATATACACACACAACTATTAATATCTCTTTACCTGCAGTAGACAGAGATAAAAAATGAACACTGGTATGTGTGCCATTGCATAAGCTTTGATATAAGATATTTTAATACTTTGTATGTGGCATGGTTTTGAAATTATTAATGCAAATATGAACAAGCAATACTAGAGGCTTGTAAGAAGGATGCAACTGAAGAAACACCTACAGGTGTTACCAGGTTGTAATGAGTTAAACACACTAAATACACTCTTTGAAAAGAGATGGGTAGATAAATATAGCCTAGGCAAAAATATATTTGTTCTTTGTCTAAGAAATAGATTTTTACTAATTTCACCTTTCTGAACATAGTCCAAGTATGCCGGGGGTGGAAGAAGGGGGGGACAGGATCAGCCTGGAGTAGTGCAGAAGCAAAGCTAGGTTTTTATTTAGGTGGTCTTTTATTAGTTGTTTTAACTGGAGAGTTTAGACGTAGATCTAATAAGTAGAGGGATCAAATTCCATTTTTATCGACACAGAGTATGAGTGGAGACTTTAACTCGAGGATTTGTGGGGGGGCAGCACTCTGGGATAGATATTTGCCCTTTTGGTGGTGGGGGGGAGCAGTTTGCGCTGAACCTGTCAGCTAGGATGTTGGCAATGTCTGTGGGTTCGATGTATTTTTTGTCATTTTGGACTAATTCTGAGCATATCTGGGAATTCCCACCCAGGTTCCTAACATAACTAAAGAAAGCCTTGTGATTATACTTAGTGTCCTGTGCAATTTTTCTCTCGAAGCTGGTCTGAGACGATTTTATGAGTGCCCGTAGTTTTTTGCTAATACTCATCAGAGATGCCTTCCCTTTCTGGGATTTTGCTCTATCATGTAGTAGCTTCCTCCTTCTATTGTATAGTTTGTATATGGCTGGGGTCCACCAAACAGGACGTCTGCCTTTGGAGGATTGGGTCTTGATTTTATTTGGGATTGCATGATCCATGCATTCCTGAAGGTGTTCATAGAATGCGTTTATAAAGGATTCTGGGTCTGGGCCGAATTTTCCACAGGCTCGGGGCTTTGAAGGATTCCACCTCAGTTTTGAGGAGTGTGAAATTTGCTTTAGAGAAGTTTTTCACTGTGGTTTTCTGGGCAGGGGGTGGGGTCGGGATGTGAATATCCAGTGAGATTAGTCTATGGTCTGATCTTACCAGTGAGGGATACACTTCTGGTCTGGAGCATAGAGTCCCCATGTTGGTGATGATCAGGTCCAGCACGTTTTCCCCTCTTGTGGGAGTGGTAACAAGTTGTCCCATAGCATTTGAGTTTATAAATTCTAGGAACCTTTGGGCTAGGCTGTTGGAGCTAGAGTAATGCTCCCAGTCTATGTTTGGGTAGTTGAAGTCACCCAATATAATGGTGTTTGGAGAGACCTTCATATTTTCCAGTGTTCTCAGGAAGGCCGAGTGGGGTTCCTGGGTTTGGGAGGGTGGTCTGTAGCAGGCTATAAACTGGAAGGCAGTTTTACCCACTGTTAGTTGCACATGGATAGTCTCTGATGCTTCGTGCTGTGCCACCAACCTGGAGGTGTGGGTCTTTGACGAATATTGATACTCCCCCTCCTTTTGTGGTTCGGTCCAAGTTTTGGGGCCGAAAAGCATGGTATGAGGTATAACCTGGTAGTGCTGGGCTGCTCTCGGCAGCCTTGAACCAGGTTTCTGTTACTGCACAGATATCGATGTTCTCCATGCTAAGGAGAGTTTTGAGTGCATGCATCTTGAGGTTTAGACTTCCTGCATTGAGTAGCATTACTCTTAGTTTCTTATCCCTTGTGATACCTATGGAGGTGGGTTTGTCTTTTGAGCCTTGCCTAAAAAAGGCACTATGGGGGAAGCAAGAGCCTTTGCCAATATCCGAAAGCCCAGGGGTGACCGGTGCAAGCCGTCCCTAGCGAAGCATCGTGGCTTGTCGAGCATGTCATCCCAGGCTGACAGGCATTGGATCCCCTTTGAATGACACCAATACTTAAGCCAATTGTTGAAATTGATCATCTTGTCTTCATATTGTGGCATCATTCTTGGTGAGGGTAAGATGCTACTCAAGGTCAGGGTCATACCGGCCTGGGCTACATGCTCAGAGAGCTCCTCTGTCTCTTTTCATGTAGTCCAGGGAGGTACGTGTCAGGTCATTCACACCAGCATGGACATTGACTGAGTCATATTTGTACTTGCCTTGGAGTGACCTGAGTGCTTGTGTTATGTGGCGGATCCTGGCGCCTGACAGGCAGCTCACCATGACCTTCTCCTTGTTCAGCCTGGTGAGCGGGACGTCAGTGTGCCTGATGATAGAGTCACCTATTACAAGTGTATCAGGTGTGTTGTTTAGCCTTAAGGGCTGTGACTGTTCGGCACACTGGCTTTGTGAGCTATGTGTTGCATGTGTTTTGTTTTGTGGTAACGGTTGCTTGGGTGTCTGCCTTGGAGGTCTCTGCTGCTTAGGCAGATTTTTATTTAGAGCCTCCGAGTATGTTTTTGTGTGTTTATGTGTTTGGTTTGCTGTCGTGGTAGGTCTATGTGAGACTAGAATTGTAGTGAGTGCGGTTTCCTTCTCCTCCTGACTGGTTACGCCAGTACTGAGTTGAGAGAGCTTAGCCTCCAGTTTGGCTATATGGTTGCATCTCTCACATGTGTTGGAATTTGTTGGGAGGAGGAGAGGGTTGTCTGTGTACATGAGGCAGTTGTAACATTGCCTCAAGATTCCCAGATTCACCAGCTGGACCAGAGAGGAGATTGACAACTAACCTTTGGACATGCTAGAATAGTATTGGGAATTCCTTTATAATTGAAAAAAAGGGCCAATAGGAAACAAGGTACTCAAGGGGAGTTTGTGAGGGTGTAGTGCTTTTAATTTTTTAGTGCTGACTTATATAATTGCTTTAGTGAGCAAGTGCCAGGTAACTTAAATGCAATGTGTTACAGGTAACTTAAATGCAAAAACGACAAACAGTAACTTCCTTTCAAGTGAAACAAGGAAATAAGTACAGTAAGCAATGCAGATATCACTAGGGATCCACAGAAGCACTGAAAAGCCGCGTTTTAGGTGGAATTAGCATTTCAGGGAAATAACAAGCAAACAAACAACAAGCATACAAACAAAGCAAGATTCAGCAGGCCTGGATCTAGTCTATGCTACAGCAAACAAGGTGTACCAGTTTCAATAAGAAACAGTTTAAATATGCAGGCACTTTAGGGCTGAGTAGTAGAGTAGTATAGCTGGGCATTATGGAGTCATTTTTCAACTGAAGAAAAATCTTCTTGCATGATATGGAGGAGATGAGGCAAGTTATTCGCTGTACATATAAATACAGAATCATCAACATGTTGTACAAGAGAGGCTAGACCTATGAAGGTATAACGGTCATTGATAAAGATATTAAGGAGGAGGGACCAAGATTAGAGCATTGGGGTGCACTAGTGGAGACTTGCAGGTGTGGAGAGAGAGAGTATTCTTGCATTTTGCAGACTCAAGCCTGTCAGTTAAATAGCTATTGAACCACAGGAATGAAGAAGGGGATAGTCCAAGTTGAGACAGTTTATACAGGAGTTTACAGTGAGAAACTGTATCACAGGCTTTTGACAGGTCAACAAATAAGTTTGAGCAGTGTCAGTGAATGATAGTATGGCAGTGGTTGTACTGTCTGTGTTGGGTGGAAGGCATGTTGGGTGGATGTTAAGAGGTGTTCATCAAAAAGATAGTGGAGGAGTTACTTTTGAATACAGCTTTCAAGACTTTTTCAGACAGTTGATAATATTGCAATAGGCTAAATGTTAGAAATGACATTGACTGAATGACCATTGATAGGGACCTCCACCTAGCACCAGACCCCAGCCTGGCACCTAAGGAGCCTTGTGCTGGATCCAACTAGACAGCCATGCCAGCAGCCTATTTATATAAGTTTTCAGACCCATATGATGGAGGGAAGAGAGGAACTGAGCTGGCCGCAGATACTGTCACTGTCCCTCATAGGTGGGACAGTGAGAAAGAGGTGGCCTGGAGGTGGGTGTTAGGCTATCAGACCACCACTGGGTGAGATCCCTCAGAGTGAGTCAGAAAGTACACTTTCAAGGGAAGAGCAATGTGGAACACCAAGGTGATGTGGTTTGCATATCCCCCCACCCATCCATGGGGTTTGGTTATGCCATCTACATACTCTAATTGATTGTATTTAGAAAAAGGCACAAAGCACCACTATGATTGTCTGAATTATGATCCTCTTGGTATAGTTGTCATTTCGGCACAAGGTAGAATCCCCAGAGGAGAGGAGTGAATGGGGTCTGTCTGATTGAGGACAAGCTGAATAACCAGCAGGCACAAAGGTAAAAATCACATTGAAATAAAATCAGCAAGGCCTCTTAATAGTGTCTCCACAGAAATAGAGTCAACTGATTCAAAGAACCAGTCCTTGTCCCCAGTGAGCACAGATGGGTCCACTACACACACTGATGTCCACTGTGAAGCCCAAAACCCAAAATAAATGCAGGATGGAAACATTAAGGAGTTCAGCAGTTTAACTACTGTCTGTGCAGCCTAAGACAATCTGACATCTATGGGGGGGGGGGGGTCTCTTCTGTGTCCAACAATACATTAACCAAAGTTCTTACAATCCATTTACTAGGAGCAAATGATGAACATGCACATAATACTTCATACTGGAACTAAGACTGTTCAATGTAATCATCAAATGAGTTATGTATGAATCATCAGATTCCCACATGAAAAAAGGAAATGAAATATCATGCACAAACTACAGTATGTAACTGAATAACATGATGTATTAATACTAGACCATAAAGCTGCCACCTTCAAATTAAAAATCACCTTGGTAACCCCAGCAAACCCTGTAACAGTTAGGAACTATTCCAATGCAAACTACACGCTATTAAGTGATAGTTTAGCAAACTTCAATGCTCCTCCCAAACCCGAGTTCACAATAACCTATGCAGAATTGTTCACAGAGACCCTGTACAACCATGTAAATGGATGGATAAAGGCTGCTTTACCTACTAGAAGTAAAAATAAACTACACTGATGGAATCCTAACCTAAATAGGTGATATAACAAAAGGAAAAAAATCATGGCTAATGTCAGGAACAGCAGCTCTCATAACGACAGGAGTTCTTTAATTAAACTAAACAGGAAACCAAGTAGACTAATCAAGTCCAAGAAAGCCAATTACAAGGTCAAGGTCGTTTCACAGGCTAAAGGCAACTACAAGCCTTCCACAACTATGTTGAAACCTCCACAGCAGCAGACATTGGTGTACCAAGCTGGTAGTCAATGGTGCCAACTTCACAGAGCAGAGTGACAAAGTGAATCTGCTGTCTGACAAATTCAGATCAAACTTCACCCACCAATCCTCCCCTCCCTCCATGAAATACCTACTAGCATGACCCCCCCCAACTATTAACAGGGAGAAGGCCCTGGCAGCGCTCACTAAGGCCAAAACACATCCTTAATAAACCCCGACAATATCCCGAGATGTCTCCTAAATAGTTGGAATCATGACCTATCAGCACTACTTTAGTCACTTTTCAACTATAGCTTTAAAATAGGCTTTTTATCACAAGAATGGAGAACTGCAACCATTATCCCACTTAATAAGGGGTGACCAACAACCACCCCTAGAAACTTCAGACCAATTAGCATGAGTAGTGTAAAATGCAAAGCCATGGAATTAATTTTCATGGAAATCAGCAAAGATGTAGGCAACCTGCAGACACTGGACCCAGCTCAGTCTGGCTTTGTCAAAGGAAGATCATGCCTACTAAACCCAGTGAACTGCTTTGAGAAGGTCCCCAAAGCAATGAATGAGGGGGAAAATGGTGCATAACACCTACCTGGACCTGATTAAGATGCTCAGTACAATTTCCCACTCGGGTATAGTTAACAAACTCACTAAACTGAGCATAAACTGCCTTATAACTTGCTGTACTGAGAGCTGTCTCACAGGCAGGACCAAAGAAGTCAGTATTGGTGACACCACCTCCAGTAAGAGACTGGTCATCAGTTGGGTATCTCAGTGCTCCATGCTGGGGTGACTCCTATTTACCATCTAGTACTCGGAGGTAAAGAGTAATGTCAAGGACCTTTGACCAAGTTCACAGATTACTGCAAATTAAGAACCATCGTAGATTCCCCCCTTGACTCAAACTTCCTAGAAGAGGGTCTAACAGACAAATGACTGGTACCAAAGTCATGGACTAAAACTCAATGCAAAGAAAGACATTTATTTATTTTATTTTACATTTGTTGACCGGGATAGTCTGACTGGATGCATGTCCATTTTCAGCAGAGGCCTGGGGAGAAAAGCTCCATGGAATAACAAATCAACATAACATGTCACATATTACAAATAAATATATTATATACAGAGATTAGATGGGCAGACATACAAATTACATACAGAATATTTTCAGTGATTAGAAGAGCAAACATTATAAGAAATTGTCAGGTAGTGTTATTCAGTGAGAGAATCGGATAAAATTACATAGTAGGCTACCTAGCAGATTTACACATTCCAGAGACAGGTTAACCAGGCTTGATACAGTGACATAGCCAGTTTGTTCCCAGGTGGTGTTTGAGCCTAATTTTGAACTGACCAAGTGAAGAGAGTAAGGTAATATCAGCTGATAGAGAGTTCCACGATCTACCTACAGAATTTACGAAGAGTGAGTCACCGACTGAGTTATTAGTTTTACATATCTGAATAAGGAGTCTGGAGGAGCGCAGCGATCTAGGATTATTATAGAGGGTGACAAGATCTTTAAGTGCAGGGGTATTGTTAGGGTTATATATGATTTTATGGGCCATAACCTATTGGTTATATAGTATTAGACTGGGTAGTTCGAGCCATCCAAGCTGGATTAGATTGATGCAGTGATGTGTCCTAAAAGGCAGCCCAGTGGCAAACTTGGCATGTGGTTATAACAATTAAAGTTTGTTCATGACAGTCTTGTTAACATTAGAGAGAAGAGGGGATGCATACAGGAAGAGTAGAGAGAAGGTGAGATCGAGCTATGGCAACTTTGGCTCGGGGGGGGGTTAGGAAGGCTTTTATTCTGTAAAGTGATCCTAGTTTTTTTGTTGATCAGTTTTAATCAACTGGTTGACATGTAGGTTGAATTTTTGATTATTATCTTTAATGACACCTAATAGTTTAGTGGAGAGGTCAGGTTAGATCATTGTTCCATCATTTGCTTTTATTATAAAGTTAACAGCAGTATAACTTTGTGTAGGTAATAACAACATTTTAGTTTTTTTAGGAATTAGAATCAGACGTCGTTGGGAAAGACAGTTTTCTATAGGTTCATAGGTAGGTATTAGGCTATCTGCCCGAGGGCATGTATAAGCCTAGCCAGAGTGTGTCGGCTTTCGCTGCCCCATTGATTAATTAACTGATCCTCTATCAAGCAGAGCCAATGAAGTGATCCCAGGGGTGTATTTTCTGTTACCCATCCACTCATCAAGGTTTTTCTTGAAGAGTGTTAGTGAGGGGGCTCTGCCTGATGTAATTTGGAATTTTGTTCCAAAGCATGGGGAGTCTCTGTGACAGGAATCTATCTCTCCAGCATGTTCTATTTATTGTTGTGGTGAGGTTTAGCTCACTAGAGCACGTGGCTTGCAGTGACTTGGATTTCTTTAGGTGGAGCATGTCCATCAATTCTGAGTTGGACATGGCTTTGTATGTCAGGCAGAGATCACCTCTGAGTAAGCAATATGCCACTGAGTACAGACAGAGTTTTTTCAGTCGGGCTGCATAGGACATATGTTTGAGGCCAGTAATCCTCTTGGTGAGGTACTTTTGTGGTCTTTCCAGCTGATGGAAGTGTCTTGTGAGGTACATCCCAAATGGGGCATTGTACTCTATGATGGGTCTAATGAGTGATGAGTAGAGGGGCACTATAAACTCTTTATTTCTAGATGCAAACCCTTTAGTAATTAGATGGGCCACATAGAAGGATTTCCTAACTACTTTGGCAATATAATTGTCAAAGGAGAGATTACTATCTACCTGGGTCCCCAGATCTCTTATTACCTCTTCTGTATTAAGGGGGCTGCCACTTATGTGGTAATTCGTGGGTGTTTTGTTTTTCCCAAATGGGATGACTATGCATTTTTTGGCATTTAGCTTGAGACCATGACTTTGACACCAGGTGTCCGTCTCAGTAAGGTCCTTTTGGAGGATGTCCATGACAGCCGGAGAGTCAGTTATGGCTCCCAGTTTACAGTCATCGGCGAACTTGGTTAGCCATAGTCCTCCTGTGTTTGCCTGTACTTCTGAGAAGTATATGCTGACAGTAGGGTTCCCAGGACCGAGCCTTGTGGGACACCACTTGTGACTTGTTTAGAGTCAGACCTGGAGCCCGCTATTCTTACCATGTGAGTTCTGTTTGTAACATAGTTGGCAACCCATCTCATGACGTAGGGGTTTATGTTCAGGCTGGTGAGTTTTTCTGTAATACCCGAGTGGGGAATGGTGTCGAAAGCCTTGGCGAGGTCAAGGTAGGCTGTGTGAACCACCTTTCCCTTGTCTATGGCCTTGGTGACTGTCTCGAAGAAGTCAACCAGGTTCAGTAGGCATGATCTGCCCTTAACAAAGCTAAACTGGGTCGGGTCAAGTGTTTGGAGGTTCCCAATGTCTTTGTTAATGAGTTCCATGATGATACGCTCCATAGCCTTGCAGACCAGGCTAGTCAGACTTATGGGGCGATAGTTACCAGGGTCAGTTGTGGCCCCTCCTTTGTGAAGCGGAATAACCATTGTTGTGTGACATTCTATGGGCATGTAGCCTGTGGAGAGGCTGAGGTTAAACAGCGTGTTTAGGTGGGGGATTAGTTCGTTCTGTAGTTCGTGCAAGACGGAGCCTGGGACACCATCTGGTCCCATTGATGCTGTGTTTTTGGCTTTTGAAAGGGCTGTTTTCACCTGTGCATCTGATTTTTGGGACACTACACTTTTCCGGTATTGTTGTGGGCCCTTTTGGAGGTGAAGTTTGCACTGAATCTATCTGCCAGGATGTTGGCAATATCAGTAGGTTCAGTATATTTTGTGCTGTTTTGCACTAGTTCAGTGCATATCTGCGAGTTGCAACTTAGATTCTTAACATAGCTAAAGAAGGCTTTGTGGTTATCTTTTGAATCCTTAGCTATTTTTCTTTCGAAGTTAGCCTTGGATGATTTCATAAGGGACCTTAGTTTCTTACTGATACTGATCAGGGATGTCTTTCCTTTTTGGAATTTGCTTTTTTTTCTGAACTAGTTTCCTCCTTCTATTGTATAGCCTGTTTATTACAGGGGTCCACCAAACTGGTTTCCTTCTCTTAGAGGAGTGAGTCTTGGTTTTGCTAGGGATGGCATGATCCATGCATCCTTGTAGGTGCTCAGAGTGCATTTGTAAAGGTTTCTGCATCTTGGGCAGCGTTATCCTTTAGCGTGTGAAACTTACCACCTCTGTCTTAAGTAAGGTGAAGTTTGTTTTAGAAAAGTTTTTTACTGTGGTTTCCTTAGTTAGGGGTGGTGGTGGGGTGTGGACATCCAGAGTGATTAGTTAATGGTCTGATCTAACCAGTGACGAGTTGACCTCTGGTGTGGAACACCTGTCGCCCATGTTGGTGATGACCAGGTCCAATATGTTTTCACCTCTGGTAAGGGAGTTTACGAGCTTATCCAGGGTGTTTGAGTTGATAAATTCCAGGAAGCGCTGGGCCTGGACATTTGTACTCAAGTAGTTTTCCCAGTGAATGGTAGGGTAAGTGAAATCGCCCAATATCAGGGTGTGTGGTAGGACCTTCATGTTTTCCAGTGTCTCCAGAAAGGTGGAGTGGTGGTCCTAGGTCACTGAGCAGGCCACAATTTTCATTGCAGATTTGCCCGATGTTAGTTGCACATGGATGATCTCAGAGGTATCATGCTGTGCCACTAACCTGGAGGTGTAGGTATCCTTGATGAATATCGATACACCCCCTCCTTTTGTGTTTCGGTCTATTTTCTGTGGCTGAAACGTGTGGTATGAGTTGTAGCCTGGTAGTGCTGGGGTGCTCTCTGGAGCCTTGAACCAGGTTTCAGTTACTGCACAGATGTCGAAGTTCTCCATACTGAGGAGTGCTATTGTGTTAAAGGTGGTCTGGGTAGCTAACTGTAACTCTATTGGGGATGTGGCCGAGCAAATCAGGGTAGAGTCATCAGCATATTGGATACAGCTGACTTTTGGGATGACCGTATTCATATCATTTATGAAAATGGAAAATAACAGGGCCCCTAGTATAGAGCCTTGTGGTACTCCAAGGGTGTTAGGTAGCAGGTTAGAGAGTTTATTCTGCCAAAGAACAGCCTGCTGTCTACCACTTAGGATTTAAACCATTGAAGGGCTTTAGGAGTGTTTGCAGGGTGTGGATTAATAGTTGGTGGTCACCCATATTGAATGCCTTGGAGAGATCCAAGAAGAGGGCTGAAGAAATATGATTATTGTTTTGATTATGGTTTATGGTGTTGGCAAAGGCTAGTAGGGCTGAGGTAGTACTGTGGTGAGGTCTGAAACCATGCTGGGTATCTGCCATGACATGGTTATGGATTAGGTGGTGCATGAACTGTCTCTGAATACATTTTTCCATAATCTTTGCAAGTGGAGAGAGTATAGCTATAGGCCTATAGTTGGAGAATTCAGTAGAGCTACCTCCTTTATGGAGTGGGATTACATAGGATATTTTCCAGATAGTGGGAATTTTAGCTTCTTCTATGGTTCGATTGGTAGGTATCGATACCAGGTATGCAATAGCATCAGCTGATTTTTGTAGGTATTCAGCAGGAAGTTGATCAGCCGATAGTGTGGTGGGTTTTAGTTTTTTGATTAGGGTACGGATAAGTGATGTGGCGACAGGTTGAAAACTAAATGAGAGGAGGTTTCTAGAGGTGGTACTTTCTGGGCCAAGGGAGCTAGGAGGTAGTTGGCTGGAATTGTCTCGGTAAAGAATCGGCTAAAACTATTTGAGACATCCTCTAGGGATTTATCAGTAGTGGCAACTGGGACAGGGGTAGTAGTTTATTCAAGCCTGCCCAAAATGTCTGAGGGTTATTTTGATTTTCTGTCTGTAATTTGCAGTAGTGTTGTTTTTTGTCTTGTAGTATGAATTTTTTAGTTTCATTCCTAAGTTGCCTGTATTTAATTTGATCTTGGGGGTGTTTAGTTGAATGCCATAAAGCCCAGGCTTTGTTTCTAATGCTAATTTTGAGTCTAGTCTCTTTTGAAAGCCATGGTGCAGTTTTTGCCTTTGTATTTTTTGAGCGAATAGGTACGTGTAAGTCAAGGATCTCAAGGAATTTACTGTTAAAGGTCACAACTGCTTCCTGTAAGGGGAGGAGTTTTAAAATGGACCAATTACATGATTTTAGTTCCTGTTGGAATTTGGCTTTTGTTATTTCTAACATTTCTTAGTAAGGGTTGTTTGGGATTGATAGCTTTGTGCTTAATTACATATGTGAGATGGTGATCGTTTAGACTATCGGGGAGGGTGCCAGAGGTGTACAGATGGGGCTGACTATTGATGAGTACCCAATCAAGTATGCTTTCTTTTTGGTTGGGCTTACCTACCCTAGTAGGGGTGTTAATGATTTGTGTAAATGAGTGTAGGTTAATATGGGTGGTTGGGGATTCTGATGAACAGGTGGCCCAGTCTATATTGAAGTCTCCGAGAAGTAGGGTTTCTTGGGGGTAGTGACTAGATATCCAGTGTAAGGTGTCTTCAAGTGTAGCTATATTGTTACCTGGGGGAATATACATGCAGATGATATAAATGCATTTACTTTTCTTAAGTTGCAGTTTGTTTACATTATACTGCTTTTTGAGAAAACTGCCACCCAGGCTAATTACTCCATTGATACACCCCTTAATCCAATAGTCGGGGATCTGGGAACATATGTAGACAGTAATCTGACCTTTGACCATCATGCGGCCAACCTAGTAAGAAAAGCATACTATGTGACTCAAATTATAAGTAAGGGCATGGCATCTAAGTCCAAGGAAGTCCTTGTGCCACTTCATTCAGCCCTCATCAGACCCATTATTTAGTATAATGCCCCTGTCGGCATGTGCCTGACTAAACATATGCAACAGCTGGTATGCCCACAGAAGCCAATCCAAGTTTTAAACACATTGTCCTATACAGATTGCCTTAAAGCCCTATCACTATACTTTGTCTCCTACAGGTTACTGAGAGGAGATCTATGCATGTATAAAAGGCATCCGCAGATCCGGCTGTTATAGACCTTCTGCACATCTGTACAATGAACAGCATCAGAACCACTAAATCCAAGGATTTAAATTTTGCTTGGGACATAATTAAGACATGTTGGTGAAATAGATGTGTCTGAGAGGACCCCCATGCTCTAGAACAGGCTACCTATCCATGTGAAGCAGAGTCCATCCCTAACCCTGTTTAAGCATAACCTTGATCAAAGTATGAGAAATCAGAAATTCACCCCTGGTCTGGCCCCCATGTTTCTGATAGACAAAGGCAGACAGTAATTTCCAAAATAATATACCTCTCCCACATATCCTCTAGAAACTTTCTAATGCACCTCCCTCCTAATAAATGCCCATGATACATAAGGACACAATTGGGTTGGATTGCACAGCTAGGCTGATAAAGGCCTGGTGCTCATTAGCCTAGTGTGGAACTATGAACCTATGAACTGTTTAGTCAGATTTTGAACACTAGCATAATTGAGTCTACGATTTCTGATCAAAACACAGCATCTCTAAATACAACTGCTTGTGTGCATCTGTATAATATTACAAGCTAAAGCACACAAATCATATAAACTTGAGCAATAGGAAGGATGGAATGGAAGGGTCCCCAGACGTCAACTTGTACAGAGACCCCAAAAGGTTTGACAGTTCACAAGCTGTCATTGATATCATCACATAATTACAGCTTGGAAGGTATCAAACTGTTAAAAATATAGTAACGAATAATTAGTATCATAATACAGTTATATAAAAACATAGTAACGAATAATTAGTATCATAATACAGTTATATAAAAAATATAGTAACGAATAATTAGTATCATAATACAGTTATATATATTCAACAAGAGAGTGCGGTACCCCCATTTAACACACCTTTAACACACCTATTTATTACCCCCTACAGCTGTGCAGCTACCTAATAACTCATTGGTACTCAAAATGTTAACAGTTTGACAGTTTACTAGTTGTCAGTAAGTGTCAATAAGTGATCACAATATTGTACAAATGTGGGGAATGGGAATGCTACAGAGGGTGTGCAGTCTGACATGCACATGCAAATCAGTGAGTTTCATGCACTAATATAAACAAAACAGTGAAAGAAGCATTCTTGTAGGGTAAGCCCCCTGCTTCCGAGTGTGCGGTCTTCTCCCCACCTCCTTACTTAAATATGTTCACTCTGAGATCACTCTGACTCAAAGAAAGAGCAATTATTACAAACATGTAAAAAGGTCTTAGTCTCTGAAACATCGCAGCATTGCACTACAAATAAACTTACATGTTTTAAGCCCACAAGCATCTTTGACATGTAGCTCTCAAAAAGTATGAGTAAGCCATGTCACAGCTTGCAAAATCTAGCTCAGCAGAGCCATCAAGCAGCTGAAAGTTACCTGCAGATTCTGTACTTGGTATGGGATATACTGTTATAACAGAACGTGTCCTATTATTAAGCTGGACCGGCACTGAATAAAGCATGTATATTAATACATTAGCACTGCAAAGGAGTTTTGTTTTAAGAAAACAGGAAACATCTTTTGAAAGTGTTGTTTGTCCACACATTATGAAAACTGGAGTGATTAATACCAAGAGTGTTATTATGAGAAAAGAAGGAACTTGATGAAACTTTCTGAACAGTAAGTTATTGTGGAAATAATAAATAAAACCTCAGAAAGAGTTATTACATCTTCATTTTGGGTATCTTATGGTACTTAACATTTTGGCTCAAATACAATGGTCAAATTTGGTGCAAAGGTATTTTTGCAGGAATAATGACCTTACCAAGTAACTTAATTACTGTCAAAGTACAACACAAAGATCCTACTGAATGTTGTAAGTCTGGGATCTTACCAGTTGTTAATAAAGGTGTAATAACCTCTGTCTTTTGCTTAGCAATGCCATTATCAGAACTAAAATAACAAGAATCTCCATGTTGTAATGCTAAGCCACGTTCTCTGATTAACATTTAATATTAAGTAGAACATTCTGGTATCACCCCTGTATGTAGATTTAGACTACATCATTTATTTAATTCCACGCTAAGTTTCTAAACATCAAATTTATTTTGTATTTCATTATATTGCATGTAAAACAAAGTATAATTTGCATGCCATACACAGACTGTGACTGCACTGAGTGGGTGGTTTTGCTCATGGGGTAGCTTTGTTTCCCAAGATGTTGTGTTATAAATACACAAGACACAGTGTAGACATATGACATCACCCAGTGCTTTCACGGACTGGGAATAGATGCAGAGAATGTGTAGCAACAGACTCAGAAGTAATTTCAGCGACTGATGGTCATATGCTGCTTATGTCCTGGGGGAGGAGTCAGGATTGTGATGTGGCATGACTGCCCCCTGATGTTGGCAGGAGGTAAGTGCACTGTCACCATCATCACCATCATTGCACCAGTGCAGTGTGCAGGTATATTAAATAATGCACACAGAGGACCATTTCAGCCATGATCCAGGACAAAAAGTTCAAACCTACAATTAAATACAGCAGAGCATGGTCTGTGTGATTTTTTTTTTTTTTTTTTTTTTAACTTAGGGGTGAGCTATTGTCTGTAGAGTATCGAAGGGATGTGTATTTATTTCAAAGAAGATGTTTTTTATGACATTCAAATAAAAGATCCTGATTGTCATAACTCCCAAGTATTTGATGCTGCCAGCAAATTAATCTGGGCTGCTATTAGCCACTGACACCTTTACTCTGTGTCTGCTACGAGTGCTAAGATGTGTGTTTCAAAGCAGAACAGCCTTTGAAATATTAGGATTCACTCTGGGGCACAGTTTTTTATCCAACAGTGGAATACAATGTACAACAGTATCATTGTTGAGATATTATCTTTGTTGAATAGTAAAACTACTGCTTTTTGTGGAAGGGCCATACTAAGGAATTCACAATCCCTTTCAGAAAGCACACTAAGTATCCTAGTAAATAACTATCACTAGTGTTCACAAAGCTGCACTAAGCATCCTAGTAAGGAACTATCACTAGTGTTCACAAAGCTGCACTAAGCATCCTAGTAAGGAACTATCACTAGTGTTCACAAAGCTGCACTAAACATCCTAGTTTTAAGTTTATATAATTTATGATAACCTGAGATCTCCTGATTAAGTAAAACAGCTTGCTTTGAGTCATACAGAATGCAGGTGCTGGTTGTGGGAGTTGAACCTATGTATACCCAATGTTACTCTGATGATACTTTATTACTATTATCATTACTCTTCTGCCATTAAATACTAACCACTAGCCCTATAATAACATACATTTTAAAATGGAAAACACAAATCTTTTTCCTGAAAAAGAACGTTAAATGTCAGCGACATGGAAACTGACAATGACAGGATTATGAAGATCCCGCTTTATTACTATATATTACTAACACAATTATACAATTAATTATAATATATACCCTCACCCAATTCCCACTGCTGTAGTTTGCAATGACCTGTCTCTATACAGATAGATGGCACTAAACATAATATAGAGTACAACCTGAGTACAAAATTCTTATTTGTCCTGCCACAACAGGCTTTGCCTCAAACATCGACTATTAAGGTCAGTTCTTAGAGTGTATTTCATACGTCACATAGTCCCAGTTCTATGAGATATACATCTCAAAAGGCATCTACAATCTGAGCAAAAGTCAAGAAGAGATACAGTTCTACAGTGGAATAAAACAACACCAAGCGTTTACTCCGTGAGTTATGAATGGCTATAAGAAAGTGATGGTTGAATCGTATCAAATGTTTTAGAAATATACGAAAATATTACTCTATTTTTAGTTTATAGCTCATACAAAGCATTATACCACACATGTATAAATGCTTTTGTTTACATATGAATGTTAAATTGTAAAGTCTTCCGTGGTTCTGTTAGTATTTTTCCTCTAAAAAAAGCTGAACTCTGGAGTTTTTCTCCTCTACTCTTGGAAAAGTATTTGCATTTTTACAACGTTGTAATTTACTTAGTTGCACAATCTTCTGTTTTCATACTACTAACATCATTTGCATTTGTTCTGATTGCCTAATCACTTCTTATGTGAAAAAATAAAGTTTACTGCATTTCTTCTTTCGTGGTTTCACTGCTGTCTTAAGTTTTCAGTCTGTGTTTGTTAATATATATAAGTACTGTGGTTTTAAGGAGTGGAACATTTTTTTTTCACTATTTTGACATTACCATGAGCAAACTTGGCTGTACTTTACCACTTGGAAAAAAAGGCCTAGAAGATATAAACATGCAACTTCCGAGTTTAACTCGCTGCAAAGCCTGCAAGAAGAAGGAGGGCAAAGTTTGTAAACTAATCTCAACAAATATTTATCTTCCAAAACAAAGACTAAATGGTAGTTTGTTTTTCGATTTTCTGCATCAGTGTCTCTTTGAAAGTTTATAAGGCAAGCAGCATATTCTGCTTGGGTGTCACTGGAAGGAGGATATGACAGCCTAATGTTGTCAAAAGGGTAGAGAAATCACACAGGAAAGACTCTGATGGAGACTGGAAGCCCCAAAAAATGATAGAGCTAATTAGCCTAATGTGATTTACCAGTGCTAAGAAAATGGACATCAACTACTCTTCAGAAGTAAGAGTTTTGATTTGTACAAGAGATGGTATTATGTTAACACAAATTAAGGGAAACAACGTAAAACTAAAAACTGAAATGACTTGAATAAGCGGAATCGGACAAAGCAGCTACAGCATGGACTGTTTATTGATAATAGTAAGTGCTTTCGGCTAAGGATATTCCTCCACCTTCTTCAGACTTGTACAAGTCTGAAGAAGGCGGAGGAATATCCTTAGCTGAAAGCGCTTACTATTATCAATAAACAGTCCGTGCTGTAGCTGCTTTGTCCGATTCCGCTTGTACAAATTAAAGGAAACATATCTGAGCACATGCTAATCCAAGGTGACTAGTTTGCAATCAGTTCAAGGGTGAGGTGAATGCTAGTGATAAAGGAACCCTTATATCAAGTCACAGAAAACACGACTGCAGCAACAATGCAGTCAGAAGTAGCACTTGCATTTTCCGATCTCAGTCCCCCCCCCCCCCAAACAATATCTCAGTTGTTACCTACTACTGCGGTTCTGCTTGTGCAGTAGTTTTAAAAAAATCAGCTTCCAATTCACTGGTTCCAACCTACACCCTGCTTGAAGTTGGAACTTCTTTCATAGGTTCATAGGTAGGTACTAGGCTATCAGCCTGAGGGCCAAAGTAAGCCTAGCCAACAGTGTCTTGGATTTTGCAACCCATGTATTGTTACATTCCTGCCCCTCTATTGAGCAGAGCCCCAGACATGATCCCAGGGGTGAATTTCCCATTACCCATCCACTCATCAAGGTTTTTCTTGAAGAGTGCTAATGATGAGCTCTACCTGATATGGATGGGAATTTTGTTCCAGAGCATTGGAAGTCTCTGGGTCAAGACTCTATCCCTCCAGCATGTCCTATTTGTTGTTGTTGTGTTGAGGTTTAGGTCCCTAGAGCGTGTAGCTCAGGGAGATTGGGATTTCTTTAAGTGGAGCATGTCCATCAATTCTGGGTTTGACATAGCTTTGTATGTCAGACAGAAGTCACCTCAGAGTAAGAGGTATCCGACCGAGTATAGTTGGAGTTTCTTGAGCCGGTCTTCATAGGGAACTGTTTGAAGCCAGCAATCCTCTTGGTGAGGTACTTTTCGGGCCTCTCCAGTTGTAGGTGTCTTGTGAGGTACATCCCAAATGGGGCATTGTACTCAATGAGGGGTCTGATTGAGTAGAGGGGGACAATGACTTCCTTTTTTCTAGATGCGAACCCTTTTGTGATTAGGTGGGCCACGTAGAAAGATTTTCTGACCACTGTGGCAATGTGATTATCAAAGGAGAGGTTACTATCCACTTGGGTTCCAAGGTCTATTATCACACTTTCTGTGTTAAGTGAACTTCCCCCTGTTTGGCAATTCATGGGTATCGTGTTTTTACCAAAGGGGATGACAATGCACTTTTTCACCCAATTGTCCAGGCTGGCTGTTGGCAGGAAAGGTACATGTCTATTTACATAAGTTATTTTGTTTAATCTAAAAGTAACCTCTTATTGCATAAGGATGTGTTTGCTGGAGAGCTAACAAAAGCTTGTCAAGGCAGGCAGGTGTAAAAATTTCTTAAATCAATTTCATGGAAGTATTTCAGGAAGATATGAAAAAAAAAAAACAGTGAAAACAATAGGGGGCGGTAACTAAGTAGCGCAAAATGCAAGGGGTAGTCTGATGAATTCCAAGACAGAAAAAGTAAGTTAATATTTTACAGTGAATGTGAAAGATGTAATTTGTATCAAGCCTAGCATAAAATGACAACCAGGTGCATGGCACTGACTTGATTTTTCTGCCAGTTGCTGATGCTCATGTTAGCTCATTTGGCTGACTACCTCACTCAGCAGTACAGGGCTTTGTTGGATAATATTCCTGGCAATTTTTAAATAGATCTGTGTACATGCTTACTGAAGAGTATAAAAAATAATTCTTGTCAAATGTTTCTTGTTAGCCACAGTTTTTATTCATTAATTCTGTGTAGTTCACATTGCATCATTTCAGATTCAGCCCAAGATAACATGCACAATTTGTCCTTCAGACGTGACATTAAACAGAGGTCCAAACAAAAAACAGGTGCAGGATGGACAGTCAAAAGCCAGCGAGCTTCATTCAAATCATAAAGATTTTATAAGCCATGTAGGAATGAAAAATCACCCTACATACATCAATCGAGCCTTCTTCAGTGATATACCAAAAATGCAATAAAGAATCAAAGTATCAGAATACAGTCATTTAAATACCAATAGGCTATACACATTAGCCAATCACAGCATCACATAAATAATCATTATTACAATTGATCATTGAGGCCAGGTGGAAACAAGGCCCCAAGTTTTATGATCCATTTCCTCTCCTTGGAACTTAACAATTCAAGCCAGTGTTTTTTATTCAGACATCTGCCCCTTATACAATCTATTGTGACAAATTTGAAAGATGCTGAGGCATGTTTAAGGCAATGTTTGTATAATGCATTGTTAATGCGTTTGTTTTTGATGTCACTCAAATAGAGGTCTTCCCGACATAGAAAGCAGAGCAATTGCAGGTCACCAAATAGATGACCCACTCAGTGTTACAGTTGCCCCAAAAATTAATATCAAACACAGCAGACGTGTTCTTACTACTGAATTTCTGGTGGTAAAAAAAAAAACACAAAAAGGAACAATGTCCACAAGGCATGCATCCAACAATAGGTTTGATTTAGAACCCATAGTTTGTCCCCTTTTGAATGAAAAAGAACATCTATCAGGAAGCAAAAGATTAAGTTTATAATCAGCTTTCAGAACATTCCAATGTCTATGTATGATATTTTTAAAACCCTGTGTGGGTGGTGGTATTTTCCTGGTATTATTTCTCTTTATACAATAACAAATCATCCCTGTCGATATTAGACACAGATCTTTTGGCTAAATGAACTGTACCTCTGATGAATCTATTTATCAGATCCTCCTGGGCATCAAAAAAGGATTGCTGGCTAGAACAGATTCTCCTGGCTCTAAGAAATTGTGATTTAGGTATATTCTGGATGACATGTTGTGGGTGGAAGCTGGTGGCATGTAACAATGAATTAAATTCTGGAAATTTCCTGAACATCCTTGTTGATAGGGTATTGTCCTTATTTCTATTGATTTCTACATCAAGAAATACTATCCTATTCCTATGATGAGTCAACTTAAATTCTATCCCCCATATGTTATCATTAAGATATCCAAGAAACTCCAAAAGATACCCTTCATCAGCCTTCCACACCAACCAACAGTCATCCAGATAACGTCGCCAGATATCCATCTCGCACATATAAATGTTGTGGCTCTGGTCATAGATAACAATTTCTTCAACATATGCCATAAAAAGATCTTGCCAATAACAATGGTTCTGAAAATAGAAAACGTTACTGGATAAAACATACTCAGTAAGGCATATGAGAAATGTGTTAAATCCAGGTTGATATAACCCTGACCTAGCCAGCCAATAATCCAACGCTTGTAAGCCTGCCCAGTGTGGAATGTTAAAGCCAATGTGGTTCCAGTTGACAGTTATTAATAATATCCAGGAATTGGGTGGTATCTTGGATTCTAGCTCTAATAGAACCCAATAAAGGTTTCAAATATTTGGTTAAATATTGACAGTGGTTCAGTAAGTGACCCATGTCCTGAGACTATATATATATATACTGTTTGAAAATTCACAAATTTTCTGTTGAAAATGTGGTGAAGGGTCCAAAGGCATCTGCCTATAATATTGCATATCACCCAATTGTCTCATAACTTCACTATCATAAGTGACCTTGTCCCCACCCTTATCAGCCTGAATAATGACCAGATTTTTGTTATTGATAAGCTCATTTAAAGTGGACATTTCATCAACAGACAAATTATTATAAAGAATTGGAAACTCTTTAAGATGACAATGTATGTCCTGTAGAACATTCTTTTGAAAACTTTTGAATACCCCACTAAATGTGACATGGGTGGACTTTTTGAACCTAAAATCATGACATGTATCACCCAAAATATCACAATTATTGTTATCAAAAAACAATTTTAAGTTCAATGTTCGACAAAAATTAATAACATCCCATAACAGAGGTCCCATCTACCTGAGTTGGTGGTAGCTCGGGTAGATGTAATAGGTCCCACGGCACCTGTTGAAAAGAGCAGGGAAGTTCCTCAATGCCTTAGGCTTGGAGAATATATTAGATTTTAGCAGTGTGTGGAATTTGAGATAAGAAGAGGTGCCTTTAAGATTAGAAGTGAGGGACTCCCACAGTTTTGGGCCTAGTGTTTGGACTGGGGGGATTGCAGGAAAGTTATTCACACTATGGGGGTATTGACTGCATGGCATCTGATTTTCAGTGTGGTTTTGTTACAATGACAAATGCTGATTTCTGGAGTTTTTACAACATACTCTGTCTCTACTTGGAAAGTTAATACAGAGCTAAGAGTTGGTTTCCACAGTCATGTTTAAATATGTTGTGCTATTTCTTTGTTTCATATAAACTAAAACATCACATTACAAAATATATGATATTGACATAAAGGCAATGATATTTTGTACTGTGACATTTTAACCCAAAAAGAGGTGTGCCCAGCGTAGGATCCAAACATCAACTTACTTAAACTTATTTTAAGGTTTTCATTACATGCTATCACTACTTATTGTGACAGGTTAATGATTGGTTGACTCATCTTAATTGAATTAACTTTTTAATTAGTTTTTTATTGATTGTGTTATTTAAGTTGAAATGGCACTCTAGAACTGCAGTGTTGGATATCCTGTGTATCCAGGAGACAAGGTGAAAGGACAGTACAACAAAACCACTTGGTATCCACGGTCTACTACTCGGGGAGGACAGACAAGAAATGGTGTGGGAACTATGTTGAGGAAAAGTCTTCTGAAGTCAATGAGAGATGTTGGAATTAGTGACAGACTCATGGCAATCAGCTTCCAGTGAAAGAGAGGAAACTATTCATAACCTCACCCTATGTCCCACAGCAGGGTTGTGATATAGTACTTTTCCAAGTGGAGACAGGGTATGTTACAAGAACTTCAGAAATTAACATTCTCATTAAGTAAAACCAAGCTCACAATCAAATGACATCTTTTTTATCCCTTTCTTGACCAGGTTAGTCCCACTAGGCTAGCAGCCTCTTTTCAGGGGAGTCGTGAGGTGGTATTTATACTACTGAAGGAAATTTGATGAGGTCATCAGAGAACTTCCCCTACTTTTTTGATAAATGCCATGGGATCTTTTACATCCACCTGAGCTGCCACCAACTCAAGCAGATGGGACCTCGGTTTAATGTGTCATTCAAAGGACACCACACTCATGAGTGCAGGAACCTCCCTTGTACTGCACTGCAGTGTCAGGAATCCAATAACCTGGAGTGGGAGTGGAACTTACAGCCTTCTGGTTGTATGGGATCAAAGGTAAGTGTGCTACATTTAAGTCACTAACACTGCAACAAATATCTTCACAGTGTGCTACATCACTTTGTGAAAGGCTTAATAAAACAGATTGGAATATACAGAATACCCCTCAAAATGGTCAGCGCTTGTCCTTGTAATTAATGTCATATTCTTCAAGTTTAACTTCTTTAGCAAACCAGTTATTCCAATAGGTATTCTCAGTATTGATGCTCAGATTATAAAATATATAACAAAATTTTATACTTTAAGTACTAACACTAGTTTATACTACTATACATTGTATTTACTTTTCTATGTACGCCTTTCTGCAGAATGTACTTTACCCTTACTCAAGCTTAACAGTATTTCTAAATGAAAGTGTTTTACCAATGAATGTTAAGCCATCGAAATACTCAATTTTTTTTTTCAGAAATAATTAGCAAGCTGCATTAGGTGAAATAGTGTGGTAGGTAGCAGCTTGGAGTGGATGTGAGATTCAGAGATGCATGTAGCATGATTGCATTAGCATGGAAATTACAGTGATTCTCATCATATGCATATGAGTGGCATTGTGAAGATTAGAGCCATTGCGAATGCAAGTAAATGAAAGCAATATGGCAGAATGCTTCAGAAACCTGTAAGAATAGCGCAAGAAACTTTGGCAGATGTAGTAGCTGTACTCTCATTTCTTCATGAAGAGGGATATTGACCTTATTAAGATGCTAAGAGTAGCATCTGAGACAATGGAATAGCACATGCTAGCTGTTTACATCTGCGACAATGGAACAGCACATGTTAGCTGTTTACATCTGAGACAGTGGAACAGCACAAGTTAGCTGTTTACATCTGAGACAGTGGAACAGCACATGTTAGCTATTTACATCTGAGACAGTGGAACAGCACATGTTAGCTGTTTACATCTGAGACAGTGGAACAGCACATGTTAGCTGTTTACATCTGAGACAGTGGAACAGCACATGTTAGCTGTTTACATCTGAGACAGTGGAACAGCACAAGTTAGCTGTTTACATCTGAGACAATGGAACAATACATGTTAGCTGTTTACATCTGAGACAGTGGAACAGCACATGTTAGCTGTTTACATCTGAGAGAATGGAAAGTACAGTTGTGTAAACACTTACCATAAATGTAGATGTTCGAGTGTATTCACTGCTGCATTCATCACATTTGGGTTATCTGCTTGCAGTAGCCCTCAGTCGGCCTGATGATCAAAGTATTGGATCCTGCGTCAGTTGCTGTCTCATCTTCCATGACGTCAGGTAGTCAGGGGTATAAAGCTTGCAGCCGATGCCATTACATCAGTTTTACTTGCCCCAGATGTCAGGTGCCCCCATAATGGGAAGCAATTATGTACAAGGTTACACCTCCAATAAAAAAGCAAATACACCAAAAAGCTTTAAGCACAGTAAACAAGAATAGAGGTATACTCCATAGAAGTCGGGGGGCTGGAGGGAGGGTAACCACGACTTCAACAGTGAATGCACTTGAACATCTATATTTATGGTAAGTGTACACAACTGTACTATTTTCTTCATGTTTCACTGTTTCAGTCATCATATTGGGTAGATTCCCAAAGCTAAGGATGGGAGGAGGTAATTAGATAGCATTAGGGCCAGCTATGAGCCCCTGCAAGACTGCAGTGGCAAAGCCAGCTCTGGATTTAGAAAAAATTGGCAAGTGGTAATGCTTGGTGAAGGTATGTACAGAACTCCAGGTAGCAGCTTCTAGGATGTCCCTGGTAGGGACACCTCTGAGAAAGCCTGCAGAGGTAGATGCAGCCCTGGTTGAATGTGGTCTTATCCCCTGTGGGGTAAGTTTTCCATGGTGCTTATAGCAGAAATGAATGCAATGGCCTATCCACTTAGAAATTGTTTGCTTTGAAATGGCCACCCCCTCTGCCCCTGCAGCAAATGCAACCAGCAGTTGTTCAGATTTCCTGAGAGGCTTAGTCCTGTCCAGGTAAAATCTAAGTTGTCTGTGCACATCTAAGGAGTGCAGTATTCATTCCCCTTTGTTCTGTGGATTAGAAAAGAAGGTTGGCAAATGAATGGACTTATTAAGGGCCACACTGGATACCACCTTGGGCATGAAGGAGGAATTGGTCTTGAGGGACACCCTGTCAGAATGAAAGATTATGAAAGGCTCTACTGCCATGAGGGCCTGTAATTCAGACTCCCTTCTTGCTGAAGTGATGGCTAGAAGGAAGGCTGGTTTCCAAGAAAGGAATTTCAACTCTGCATTTGCAGCTGGCTCAAAGGGAGCTAGAGTGAGCTTTTCCAATACAAAGTTAAGGTCCCAGGCTGCAGTAGGGGCTCTCCTGGGTGGTCTTAAGTTGTTGGCCCCCCTGAGGAATTGTTTCAGCAGTGGATGAGAGAAGAGGGGTGGTTCTGTATTGTAATGAGCTGAAATGGCTGAGGCATGAATTTGTATGGAGGAAAAGGAAAGGCCCTTGTGAAGCATCTCAGTTAAGTATTGAAGAATATGGGGTAAATTGGGCACTACTGTGCCCATCCCCTGAGTTTGGTTCCAGGAGCAAAATCTTTTCCATTTTTCAGCATAGGATTTTCTAGCACTAGGCCTCCTTGACTCCAGAATGACATCCATCACTTGCTTACTGAGGGATGGTAACAGAGAGATCAGGTAATTAGCCAGGCTGCCAGGTTCAGGGTTTGAAGCTGTGGGTGCAGAATCTGGCCCTCTTGCTGGGACAGCAGAACAGGGGTCTGAGGCAGGTGCCATGGTGCCAGCAGTGACACACTGCGCAAGTGGGGGTACTAGTGCTGGTGTGGCCAGTCTGGTGCAATCAGTATTGTCCTTGGTTTGTCCTGTTTGATCTTTAGTAGTACCTTGGAGAGGAGTGGCAGAGGAGGAAAGGCATAAACTGATAGGTTTTTCCAGGTGAAGGACAGGCCATCCACTTTCCAAGCTTGTTTGTGGGGAGTCATTGTGCAGAATTTGTGCAATAGGTAGTTCTGGGGGGAGGCAAACAGGTCTATCTCTGGGCTCCTCCATTTGTTTCTCAACATGTTGATTATCTTTGGTTCCAGTTTCCACTTGTCTGGGTCCATGAGATTTATGCTTAGTTTGTCTGCCAGTGTATTTAACTTTCCTGGCAGGAATTGAGCTTGTAGGTGCACTTGGTATCTCAAATATGTGTTCCACAGAGCCATGGCTAGTCTGCAGAGAGGGTATGAGTGGGTTCTCCCCTGCTTGTTTATGTACCACATAACAGTGGTGTTGTCCGTCTTTTCCAATAATTGTCCTGGAAGAATGTGGTCCTTGAAGGCTGTCAGAGCATTCTGTACAGCTAACATTTCTTTTTGATTGATATGCAGGTGCATTTGATTTGGGTTCCATTTGCCCTGCCAAATGAGCCCCCCCATGCATAGTCTGATGTGTCTGTTAGGGTTTGGGCGGCAGGGAGTAGAGTGAATGGCAGTCCCTTGTTTTGGTGGCAGGCCTCTGCCCACCAAAGGAACTCTGTCTGTAGACAAGGTATGATAGGAATCATTGATTCTAAATCATGAGAATGTTGACACCATAGGCTTTTTAGATACCATTGTAGTTTCCTCCTAATGCAGTCCTGCATATGGAATTAGTAGAACGCAAAAGGCCATGAACCCCAGGGCTTGCAGTATTTTCCTTGCAGATAGCTGGGTCTTTGTGGCCAGTGGTTTGAAGTAGACTGTCAAATGAACTTGTTTCTCTGGCGGGAGGTAGGCCATCTGGGAAGTTGTATTCAAGTTGCTCCCACGAATACAATTTGTTGGCAGGGTATAAGATGTGATTTCTTTTCATTTATGCTGTACCCAGGAGACGTTAGCAATTTCTTTACAAATGCCAGATTTAATAGTGTCCTGCTTTCTGCCTGAATTAGAGAATCGTCCAGGTATGGGTATATTTGAATATTTCTTTGCCTGCAAAATGCAATGACTGGAGCTAGGCACTTTGGGAATACCCTGGGCACAGTAGATAAGCAAAAGGACAGTGTAGAGAACTGATAGTGCATGTAGCCTACTCTGAAGCATAGGTATCTTCTGCAAGATTCCCTTATTGGGATATGCAGGTAGGCTTCCTTTAAATCCAGTGTTGCAAACCAGGCATCTTTGCCTAGCATGGGAAGCAGCTGATGAAGAGTTAGCATCTTGAATTTTGGGATTACTAAAAATGCATTTAGGATAGACAGGTCCAGGATAGGATGCCAGGAATTGTCTTTTCTGGGTACCAGCAAAAGTCTTGAGTAGAAACCTTGCCCTCATTCTTCTTCTGGGACATGTTGAATAGCCCAGATGCTTAAAAGAGAGAGAACTTGCTTTTGAGCCTCTGCCCACTGATTTGGGGGTATGTCTGGCCAACTGTTTGGGGTTGGTAAGGAGTGGAAGTGGAATCTGTATCCTTGGGAAACTACATTTAAAACCCATTTGTCCTGGGTAATGAGTTCCCAATTTTTTGCATGCAGGGCAATATTTCCCCCTAAAGGTACAGTCAGTTGAGCAGGGCTTGGAAGGTTTAAAGTTAAGTCATTCAGACAGTTTACAATAGGGGAGTCTTACTACTCCCTGCTTCGGATGTGGGAGCCCCCCAATGCTTAGGCCTGTGAGTACCTTAGGACTGAAGCCTGGGTGTTCTGCTGGTTCTGGGTTTGGACTGAGAAGGCCTGGAAGAGGCAGGAAAGGACTAATTCTTAGAGGGCCAATGCCTACTAAATCTGGGAGGCTGTACTAGCAGGAAATGTTTAACAGTTTGCATAGATTTAGCTTTTTCCTCCATCTTTTTGAGTACTTCTGCTTTGTTGCCAAACAGGCAGCCTTGGTTAAAGGGAGCATCCAGTAATTTAGCCTTAACATGATCTGGCAAAGATTGCTCCTTAAGCCAAGCATGCCTTCTAAGTACCGACCCAGTGACAGCAGCCCTGCAAGATGCCTCTAATGAATCAAAATTACATTGCAATATATGTTTTCCAACTTGTTCATCAGAATGCATTAAGTCCTGTAAATCTTTATTTTCAGCACAGTCAGGAATCAACATCATTTTCTGTTTAAGCAATCCAATAATATGCTGCTGATACTGGCAGTTCAAGGCCCTAACGGCCAAGGTTGCAGAAATGTATACCTTCTTACCCCATCTATCCAGCGCTCTGGAATCTCTATCAGAGGGGGTAGGATTTTTGGCAGTAGTAGCCTTAATGCCCTTGGGTCCCTGTGAAATGGTCTCAGGATCCACAGTAGGATTTTTTAAAGAGGAACTTGTGAGAGTCAGGTACCCTGTAATACCTATCAGGTTTTTGGGGAGCAGGAGGTAAAGAGTCAGGGGCCAGGCTAGATTCCGAGAAGGCATCATCTACAATGTCCAGTACAGGAGGGATAGCTAAAGGCCTGTGTTGAGGTAGGAGTAAGAATTCCCTAAGTCTCTTTTTGGAGTCAGAGTAATTCTGGCTTTCCCAGAGAAAATGCTCCCTAAGAGCATGCAAGGTTTCACCAAAAGAGAAATCCTCTGGAGGGGAAGTGAAGGGAATGGAGTCCTCTGCATCAGAATCCTCATAGGTAGATAAGGGCAAATCCTGGTCTTCAGAGAAAACAGAAATTTCAGAATCCTGATCAGAAGAATCAGAAGGAAAATCAGTCCTAGGTCTCTTAGAGGGGGAAGGGTGGCTTCCCCTGATTAGAGTAATAAGGTCTTCAGCCATTCTTATTTGTTTTTTAGGCATAGGGGCCTGACCATGCAGTCTGGGCATTGGTTTTCTAGGCATGGATT
Organism: Protopterus annectens; assembly: GCF_019279795.1. Classification (NCBI taxonomy): domain Eukaryota; kingdom Metazoa; phylum Chordata; order Ceratodontiformes; family Protopteridae; genus Protopterus; species Protopterus annectens. The sequence continues at coordinate 332,307,238 of NC_056744.1, read as the reverse complement.
GAGTTTTAGGCCTTGAAGAAGAAGATGGCGTCAGTTTAATATGCAAGTCAGTTGGCCTGAATACACCCTCAGAAGCCAGTGCCTGCACAGCGGCTCCAGAGCCATCCAAGGTAGAGACATCCGCAGGTTCCACAGTCGAAGAAGCATCTTGTGGCATACCGGACTCTGAATGGGTCTCAGTAGAAGCCTGTGAATCTGAAGTAGTGGGTATCAGGGACTGCAAAAGCGCCTCACTGAGTACCGGAGAACTGGTGACTAGCTTAGGAGAAGCATCGTCAGCAGCTTTGGACCTATGTGGTCTGTCTCTGTCTTTATCTTTGTGTTTTTTTGGAATGTCGGTAGTTGGATGGCTTACTGAAGCCATTTCTGGATAATTGAACCGAGTACCAAAATATTTAGATGCATAAATGAACCGATGAATAGTACGTGGTTTGAACAAGGCACAAAACTGACAGCAAGGTACGTTGTGGTCTGGGCCTATTGAATGCAGTACGAATGAAAATCTTTGAGGCATTTGCTTTCCACAAGAAATGCAATTATTAACTTTTACTGACATCAGTTTAGAGCAAGAAAAAGGATCTCTAATGGGGTACTTAGCTTAGTTGAAGACTTCAGATCTGAAACTCGAAAACGAAAATTTCAGGAGTTGGCCGACCGGCACTTGCGAACTGCTTCTGCTTTGGGCACTGCACGGCAAGAAAGACTGATGTAATAGCGCTGCCTGCATGCTTTATACCCCTGGACTACCTGACGTCATGGAAGATGAGACAGCAAATGATGCAGGACCCAAGACTTTGATAATCAGGCTGACTGAGGGCTACTGCAAGCAGATAACCCAAATGTGATGACTGCAACAATGAAACACAAAGAACATCAGCACATGCTAGCTATTTACATCTGAGACAATGGAACAGCACGTTAGCTGTTTACATCTGAGACAGTGGAACAGTACATGTTAGCTGTTTACCTAGCCATGGACAGTGATATTGTGCATTGTCAACCTTTCCTTCACAAATGCCATGGACAGTGATATTGTGCATTGTCACCCTTTCCTTCACAAATGGCTCTATCCTCAGCTGAACTACCACCACCTACATGACATGGACATAACTGACCATTATAGTGTTGACAGAAACATCGTAAGGATGTTTGCAAACATTTGCCATCCTCACATGGCGTCACATAGGATACATGGAATGCCTCGCCCTGTGTATACCAAGGTCTATGTAGTCTTAACCATCCTTGCTACAGGGACCTTCCGGCAGCCATCAGGGGACAAAGCAAGAGTTTTGCAGGCATCTGACTCAAAAATCCAACACTAGCTCCTTGATCTCATGTTACAATATGTGGAAGAGCATATGTGATTTCTATGGACAACAGAGGGGAGAAACAACATCATGAGGACATCTGATGATGTAGCCCATTTCCCTGAGGTTCTAAGGTCATCAGCTGTGCTCACATTACTATCAAGTTACCATCTGCTCCAAGTGGTAGTGACTGCATCATCTGGAAGGACTAAACTGGCAAGTGGTGTTTATTAAACCCTGTGCACTAATCGGTTTGTCACTGCATCATCCAGGCATCTCCATGATTCCCATATCTGCCTTAGGCACACTTTATACTTGCGCTGTATGTGTGATGATGTTCCACTAGGATATCTTACACAGACACACACACACACTCTCTCTCTCTCCCAGGCTGCATAAACATGCCAACATGAGCAGACCACAGTCCACCCAAAAAGATGTACACTGACATGAGTTGCATATAATGGCTATGCCCTGGAGCCATGGCTCATGACAATTCTAATGCAAGCTATGGACATTAGCTGAAATGTCATGCAACACCACACTAGCACAGACCCACAACATCACTGAGCATGTATTCAGACTGCTGAAGGATCACTTACATTGTCCAGCTTCCCTGCAGTGAACTGCAGTATGCTCGAGGCCCCTGCAGCAATATATTTGTTATCTGTTTCGTGCTGGAAAACAAGGTGGTACACAGAAAGCTAGAAAGTGGGAATGCCAGTGCAGGATGATGCAGATAGGAGCCAATAGCAGAGAAACAGGCTGTTACAGAGTCACATGACAGGCTCAGGTGCATCCAACATGCTGTGATACTGGCAAAGAGGTAGTCTCATCTCCACAAGTATGACACAGGGGTTGTAATGCAAAATATCAAACAGTAACTTGATTGACATGCTTTCAGTGGTGCAGGAAGTGTTCAGTGTACCATATTACGAGCTCACATTGGTCAACTGTTGTACAGTCAAATGGTTATATAACTGGAATATTGTGCATGGATGTGTTTAGTAAGTGGACAATCTGGGTTAGGTAAGTTTATAGGTTTAGAGGTGATTTGTTGCAGGAAATTAATGCCAGTGCAGTTTCTCAGTGTGTTCCTTCAGAAACCAGTATCTTCAGGGAGATTTCTTCCTTTTTCAAGTTTGTGAAACCATGGAGATAGTATATCCTTTTTTGTACTTTATAGGGATATTTAGTGTATGTTCAGTTTTATGTGTGTCTGTCTATTGTGTCATCAGGTTTTTGAGTGTTTGAAATTTTTTCTTCAATATTTTGTGGTTTGATCTTTTTTTTATTCCACCATTCATGATATAATCGGGCAAGGAAAGAGGTAAGAGAATACAGTGAACTCTCAGGTAACAGGTGCAGTGAACACTCAGGTAACAGGTACAGTCAACTCTCAGGTAACAGGTACAGTGAACTCTCAGGTAACAGGTACAGTGAACTCTCAGGTAACAGGCACCAATGGGATTGGTAGATGCTAGATAAGTGTATATTCTGGTTGCTTGATAGTTACTATTAAAATAGGCCTGACTAGTACTGCACCCTATACTATTTGTTTTGATTTATTCTCAGGTTGGGGGGAGAGAAAATGTATTCCTATCTTCCTTTTTAAAACTCTAAAAACATAAGGTATGTTTCTGCAGGGGGGAGGGGGGCAGAAAGTGCACTACATTAAAACTGTATTTTTGTGATGTTTTTTTTTTTGCTACTTGCGTGAGAGTGCTGGTTGCCTAAGTTCCAGTTAACTGAGAGCTTACTGTAATACTGATGCAGGTAATACTATAACCAGGGTATACAGTGCAGTGCATTGTGGGACCACACTGTGCAACTTATTACTTAACATAATTCAGAGTGGTGCATAATCTATAGCAGTCATTATATGCATAGGTGGGGTGGGGCACTATGACAGGGAACAGCAATGTCTGTGTATGTCAAAGGGTGGAAGAATTAATGAAGTAGATATGCTATTCAGATACACACATGGGAGGGTTGGGTTTCTGAGTCTAGTATCTAATGATGGTGTGGATTCTTCTGACAAGGACTGGTGAACTTATACTTGGACTGTAGATGGCAGGCATCTGTGGAAGGGTGGGTGAAACACACAGTGTGGGACCTCAGCTTGCAGATGGCCATGGTCACTCAGGTGGTCCCATTATGGAATGGCAGTGGTGTTTTGAAACTTTACGACCTGGACAGCCTGCTGTCTGATGTGTAGGATGGATGAGAAGATCGCATTAGTGAGGTCCAGCCCTATTATGCCACTGCAGGGTCATCAAATTAGCTGTCAGGGAGAATATTGCACTCCATGCCTTAAGCTTAACTAGCCTGCCTTGTGCAGTGTGCTCACAGTGGAGTCAGAGGAGTGGGTTCACGGCTATGCCTGTGTTCATACCTATTTGTGCTGGCAGAAATGGGCATTGTAAGTGCTGTTACATGCACAGGAAGGATATGTGACAGCTGTGTAACTGTGCCTGGGATTGTCACCAAAATGTTTATCTTATAGAAAATCAGTTGTGTGCAGTGGCACCAGATACCATGATTACTGCTATATTTACAAAGTGCTTCTCCAATGCTGTCAGCAACTGTGGCCCTCCCAGTGTGCAGCCATTGCATTTCCTCACTTATGTCATCTAGTGTGCCACGTGTTACTAACCATCTCAGACATGGCATGGGTTGTCTCTCTTTGCACCTGGATCACTGATCTGCACATCTCTTGAATGATTCCCAGTGTAATGCCAAGATCTGTGGCACATTGAGACGTGACATCAATGCCAAGATCTGTGACACATTGAGACATGTGACATCAATGCCAAGATCTGTGACACATTGAGACATGTGGCATCAATGCCAAGATCCGTGACACACTGAGACATGTGGCATCAGTGCCAAGATCTGTGACACATTGCGACATGTGACATCAATGCCAAGATCCGTGACACATTGAGACATGTGACATCAATGCCAAGATCCATGACACATTGAGACATGTGACATCAATGCCAAGATCCATGACACATTGAGACATGTGACATCAATGCCAAGATCCATGACACATTGTGACATGTGACATCAATGCCAAGATCCATGACACATTGAGACATGTGACATCAGTGCCAAGATCTATGACACACTGAGACATGTGACATCAATGTCAAGAACTGTGACACATTGAGACATATGACATCGATGTCCTGTAACACACTGCTTCCTTGTGCTTTGTGCATGCTGAGCTGTGGCAGCACTTCTTATTGCTGTCACATGTGAAGAAAAGGACTCTGTACCCTGTGACAGACTGACAGGGATGTAGGCCAATCCATAGATGGGGAGGAGACATTGTTGGTACTACCAGACACTGTGAGCATGTCAGTAGATGCTGGTAGTGTTCTCTCCATGACATTGACACTGTGCTGCCTGACTGTGCTGTTGTCAGGCTGCCACCTTTGTTAAGCACTGCTGATGCACTGATATCCGGCATGTTCCATCTTGCTGAGAATGACCCTTCACTAGTAACACCTGGGAAGGCAAAGAGGGAAAAACACTCAAGTATATAAATGAACATATGTGACAGTCTCACACTCCTGCTGTACACCAGCAATATGCATATAGATTTACAAAGGCAAGGAACACCTGCATATGTACCTTGGGGCACAGGATGTGGTGGCGACATCCTTAATGTGTGTTGGAAAGATATGGTGGTGCTTACGATTGGTAAGTTCTTTATGGAGGGGTAGCAGTATTTTTTATTACAATTGATGTTAAAGAATTGTTCACAGTTATACCACAAGAAATAGGATTAGAATGGTTTGAGAAAGTTTTGGGGGAGATGGACTGGCTTACTCCATCTGATTTCAGGAATGTACTAGAAAGCATGGAGTTAGTGCTAAAATATAACTTCATCTATTTTGAAGGGGATTATTATCACCAAAAAGAAGGAGTGGCCATGGGTTCAGCATGCGCTCCTGTATATGCAAACATTATAATGTTATATTGGGAGAGAGAATACGTTTTTAAAACAGAATTCAATCAATATATTGTGAAATATTTTAGGTTCTTGGATGATATATTTATTTTTTGGGAAGGATCTAAAGAAAAAATTGATGAGTTTATTAGTTATATAAATGGCACAACCTCGTTTTTAAGTTTCACCCATTCGGTAGAGATGGACGAAGCACATTTCCTGGATATAAAGCTTACAAAGGATAGGATAAATAAGCGCTACAAGTCAAACATTTATAGAAAGGAATATTTTTCGAACTCATACCTGCATTACCAAAGTGATCACCCTGCACAACTTAAAAGTAACATAGTTAAGGGGCAGATGATAAGAATGGCCAGAATGATATCTGATGAGGTGGAATTTTTGAGTGAAATATTTCATTTGGAAAACCTCTTTGTGGAAAGGGGGTGTCCTACCAAATTAATCAATTCTGTCAAACAATATGTGGTAACGGGAAGGGGGACGAAATATAAGCCACTTCTCAGTAGTGAACATGTGGAAAGAGAAAATGGAAGTGGCGGTGTAGTGAGGTGTGATGAGGGAATTGAGAGAGAAGTAAAATTAACACCCTATCTGATTACTACCTATTTTTATGGTACCAATTGGTTACATAGGGGAATACATGAGATTTGGGATATGTTCAGAAACATAGCAATCAAAACAGATGTATTTAAAAACAAATTGAGGTTTAGTTTTAGGAGGAATTTTAATATTAAAAATATTTTGGAAAGAAATGAACCACTAGTTGAGGGTGCCAGTAGGAAACATGAAACCCACAAATGCGGTATATGTGCACAATGTTCTTACATCTACAACAAGAAAGAGGTCAAAATTGCAAGTATTCCTCAGAGGCTAGTAGCTAGAAACTACAGTAGTTGTTATACAAAGGGAATAATATATCTGGTGATTTGCATGGCTTGTGAGAGTTTTTACGTAGGAAAAACTGAGAGGTTGTTGAGAAATAGGATATATGAGCACATTCGAGATATAAACAGACACAATGAGAATAATGCATTATACAGGCATGCTATCAGGTGTGAAAGGGCCGACTTCAAATTTTGGGTACTAGAGGTGGTGCAATACCCTGAAAGAGGAGGTGACTGGGAAACTAAAATTGAATATAGAGAAATGATATGGCAACTACGGCTGGATGCAAGCTGTGGAAAAGGATTAAATGACCATATCTCTATCACACCAGCACTCAAGATCCTAGCTACAGATCCAAAAATAAAAAAAGAGTGGATAATAATATGATGGAAAACGTGGGTTATAGTTTTATTTAATCAATTCATAGCAATGTTTTTACAAACTGTGAACAATTAATTTTAATTTTATATTTTACAACATACAATACATATTTATATTTATATTTATTACTTCATATTATAGGTTAAATATTTATATTTATAAGTGTATTTATATTTATTAATAATAGTTATTTATTGACATTTTACATTTTAACATACATTTTGTATTTATTTTCTATTCACTTGTTTATTCATTAATAATTATTATTTTATATCGAACACTCCCAAGTATATATATACTTTCTGGTATTTATAGTAGTTGCATAGCACTTTAATGATTAACTTAGCCATGGAATTTTAACTTAAGTGAAGTTGGGTAGGGGTGGGTGCACATATATATATATATATATATATATATATATATACACACGCACACATAAATAGAGAGAGAAATTATGGAAATCAAGTATTTATTTACTACATTTTAAACACAAGCTATTTTGTGTATGTATATATAGTACATATACTTGAAATGCAAACACATTACGGATTTTATGCATTCACTCTCCCAAACTAAATTAAAATTAAATTTAACTATCTTAACATCATGTATTTTTTTCTTCAACATTATGCATTATGCATGTCTTGAAGCATCTTTCTGTCATTGGAATTTGAAAAATAAAAATGAGAGAAGGATTGTTTGTACATGCAGCAGCACCATGCAGAAATCCCATGAAAGCAAATAGTTTGTTTCAAGTTTCACTTGTATGCTTATGTAGTTCTCCATATTTAATTGGTTAATGAATTAATTGAATTAATATGTTTTGTATAAAATGGAGCTTGATTTATTTTTACTTGTTCTGAAGAAGTCTCCGGTTGGAGAGATGAAAGCGCTCAACCTTTGATATATGGAAGTACTTTTTGTTTTATTGTTTTCAGTCGTGTTGGATTGTTTTTAATCTTGGACATTAAAACTTTTACACCAGATCTACTGCTTGGACTTTTATCTTGCAACTACTGCCTGAATTTTGGACAGCCTTTTATTGTACCGGATTCTGCTTTCATTACATGTGACATCAATGCCAAGATCCATGACACATTGAGGCATGTGACATCAGTGCCAAGATCTATGACACACTGAGACATGTGACATCAATGTCAAGAACTGTGACACATTGAGACATATGACATTGATGTCCTGTAACACACTGCTTCCTTGTGCTTTGTGCATGCTGAGCTGTGGCAGCACTTCTTATTGCTGTCACATGTGAAGAAAAGGACTCTGTACCCTGTGACAGACTGACAGGGATGTAGGCCAATCCATAGATGGGGAGGAGACATTGTTGGTACTACCAGACACTGTGAGCATGTCAGTAGATGCTGGTAGTGTTCTCTCCATGACATTGACACTGTGATGCCTGACTGTGCTGGTGTCAGGCTGCCACCTTTGTTAAGCACTGCTGATGCACTGATATCCAGCATGTTCCATCTTGCTGAGAATGACCCTTCACTAGTAACACCTGGGAAGGCAAAGAGGGAAAAACACTCAAGTATATAAATGAACATATGTGACAGTCTCACACCCCTGCTGTACACCAGCAATATGCATATAGATTTACAAAGGCAAGGAACACCTGCATATGTACCTTGGGGCACAGGATGTGGTGGCGACATCCTTAATGTGTGTTGGAAAGATATGGTGGTGCTTATGATGGGTAAGTTCTTTATGGAGGGGTAGCACTGTGTGTTGGTACTGCTACAATACAGAACCAATCTGCTACTTCCCTGGCAGAGACAAACTGTAGCACAACTAGATCAGCTCTGACATCCTGTACACTATCCCCAGAGAGGAGCACAAATAACTCCTCAGTGTTCGAACAGCACTGTTACAGTTTTTAGTAGAACCTAGAACTTAATGTTTTGGTTTCTACTTTTTTTTTGTATATCACACAGTCATTTAATATATCCAGTGAAGTATTTATTAAAGCTGCAACTTGGGAATACATTTGCAAACACACACAAAAACAAAAAAAAAGAACTCCTCAGTGTTTGTAAAGGTCAAGTGCAGTGGTGATCATCTGCCTGTAGACATTCTTTCCCAGAGAATGTCCAGTGCTTTTTTGTATGCCTAATAGATCATATCTTTGACCCTGCTGCAGACCTGTGCTGTTGTATCTGCCTGCAGCACTTACTCCGGCCACCAGGTCCTATCACACCCGATCTTTGAAGAACTTGTCTGTGTTAAAAATTCACCTGCAATGAAAACACAGGGCATGGAAGAGTAGCTCTCTCTATGTCAGGGTGAACTTATCCAGCCTTCATCTCTACTTAGGTGCCATCAGAAATGCTTTACAGGTGAACATAGGAATGGAGAGATGATAAAACCAGGGGTTTGAATGGAGAGATGATAAAACACTCATTGTCAATAATTAACATTTTTCAGCTGTTATCCATGAAGAGTTCATTTGTGCTGCGTTGATGTGGGTAGCACTACTGGACTTGGTCTGAGTTCTGATATCTGGACCAGCACAGATGTCATTGCCCTTCTTTTAATCTTTGCACTTGAGATAATATTGAGACTGTGTGCCTAGCTAAAAGTCATTTATTTGGAGTATGATTGTTGTGTTACTATGTTTTTTTTTATTTTATCCCTACTGCTTGCTAACTATTGTACCATTGTTCAATATATAAACCAATTTGATCCCTCACTGGGTGAGAGCTGACAGAGAGGGGTCTTCATCCAGGCAGCCATCAGAGGTGGTTTTAACTTCTTGTGGTTACCTCCCCAATCCTATCCATGCGCATCTCTGTAAGGTGCTAGGGAGTAGCATGCAATGGGTTGACTCACTTAGTAGTGGACATTTACTCCAAGCAGCTATGCTCTTCCACCTACACTATGACCAGTGGTTTTTCTCCACCAGGGAGACATTATCACCCTGAGCACCCATGAATACATGCAAACTCTCCCTCTCCCTAGGAGAGGTTAGCAGGCCATGCCACTTCAGCCCTCTTCTTTTTTCCTGGCTCTTCTGCCATCTGGGCCACGGCAGGGCTCCTTGCCTTTGCTTCATGGTGCTAAGTATGACTGCTGAATTACTCTTGTGAGAGAAGGAAAATGACACGAAATCTGTTAAACAGATAAGTGATCTGGTCCAAAGATGGGTTTCAGCCACGGTCTGGGACAGTTGTCAGCCACAGCTCTTATAACATTTAATGCACAATATATTACATTTACAAAAGTTCATTATACTGTACAATAACATTAAACATTCTATTACATTATGTTTGTTCCATTCTGCATCAGTACATAACTTTAGGTTGCCCTACAAAAATGCAATATGGCATACATGCCACTGTAATCTGACACCCATTACAAACATTTAATAAGTTTTTTTACCAGGTCTATATTATTTCTTCGACAGCTTAGGTTGATGAATGCTAAATGATCCACACCTAAGCATTGAAGTTTCAAAATCGCTAACGGCCATATACGCAAATTTTTTCTGCGAGAAAGAATTAGTTCGGCTGTCCAGAAATAAAATTAACTTTTCAACCTAAATATAGTGGGGGCTGTGCCCCCCACACGCCCCCTAACTAAATATACCAGCTCCGAGATCGCTCTACATTGGGGAAAGGGCAAATCCCCGATAATGGCCAAGAAAATTTTTTCCTGAGGAAAGAATTCGCTTATATGGCCATTTGCGATTTTGAACCTTCAACGCTTAGGTGTCGATCACTGAGCATTCGATAACCTAAGCTGTCGAAGAAATAATATAGACCTGTGTTTACCATGGTCAGAATTTATTCATGAAAATAATACGTTAGATAAACAGCCTAATATGAACCTATAAACATAGTTACAAGAAACAAAAACCAGAAAAGAGGAAAAACAAGAAAGTCTGAGTTATTACTTTATGTACGAGTAGAAAATGCGTTTGTGTACATATATACACTTGTTACATAGCTGTAACTGTGCCAGATTAATGCGTTTTCAATTGTATCATGAGCATCGCCTCCTTTATTCCTTTATTTTCTTTTTCTTTTCATTTCCCCAGCATCGCTGAAGTAGCTGTCATTATATTTGTTTATACAGTAAATGTCTTGTTGCTTTTTAAAGTGAGAGTTTACCGGCTGCGTACAATTTGTCAGGTGGTTGATTCCATGTCAAAGCGGCTCGCTCTTGCAAGCTCGTTCCCCTGCTGCTTCATTATATGAGAGTCGGAATAGCGGTGTGCTTTCCTGATTTCTGATATTGTACATGGGGGGGGGGGGTATTTGAGTAGAAGTGTGTTTTTTGAAAGCTGAAACTCGTGTATCACTCCTACTAGTGGTGGACTAACTGTACCTGGGTCCCCTGTACACATTTTTAAAACCATGCATAAATTCATGTGTTGTTTTGAGCCTGACTATCTTCATTTGTTCAGAACACACAGTTAGACTGAAAAGCTGGAGTTGAGTTTCTTGCAACTTTTTCTGTTGTAAAAGGACAGACAGTACTGTTGACTCATGCCTTCTCACATGGATATTGGCTACATTGTTAATTTTTTGAAGGAATTTTGAAATTGTTATTTTTACAGAGAAAGACTACTACCAGAAGACTGTGTGAACCATAAGTACACCAGACAGGTACTGTGTATTAGTCTCCCTCACCTCTACTGTTTAGGAAGTGCAACCCTCCTAATGTTTAGGAAGCAAAATCCATCTGTGGCTCTGCCCGGTATCACCTACAGCCAGTTTCAACACCCACAACACTGGAAACAGAGCTTCAAATTTATTTATTTATTTATTTATTTTTTATTTAACATTTGTTGACCGGGAATGTCCGACTAGGTTCCACAGAGCCTGTTTTCAGCGGAGGCCCGGGGAGAAATGCTCCAGATGCATGTTTTTGGAATGTGGGAGGAAACCGGAGTACCCGGAGGAAACCCACGTGAACACAGGGAGAACATGCAAACTCCACACAGAAGGCACCCCAGCCGAGAATCGAACCGGAGAACCTCTTGCTGTGAGGCGACAACGTTAACCGCTGCACCACTGTGCCACCCATCAAATAAGAAAGCCAATGTATGTTCTAGTGTTTTACTACTAATTTCTACATACCTGTCTTAACTATGTACGGAGCATGCTGCTAGGGACCCTCAGCCACCACTTACTACTTATTTACCTGTGCCTAGCCTTGCCTAGCTTTTCTTTTGCCCCCTAATTTATTTTACATAGGCACATTAAAGTGTATTGCATTGCCTGGTCTTAAGTTCATAGGTTGGTACTAGGCTATTGACCCTAGGGCCTATGCAAGCCTAGCCATAACAATTCCCTGGATATTTCTTCCCACAATATTTACTTCTCCAGGCCCCTGTCTAGCAGGGTGACTGACATGATCCCCCGGGTGAATTTCCTATCTCCCATCCAATCATCAAGGTTCCTTTTGAAGAGGGCCAATGAGGCGCTCTGCTTGATATGTATGGGCAGTCTATTCCAGAGTATGGGGAGTCTCTGGGTCAGGAACCTATCCCTCCAGCATGTTTTGTTCATTGTGATGACAAGGTTTAGATCCCTGGATTGTGTGGTTCTGAGGGATTGGGATTTCTTTAAGTGGAGCATGTCCAACAGCTCAGGGTTTGACATGGCCTTATATGTTAAGCAGAGATCGCCTCTGAGTAGACGATATGCCACAGAGTATAGCTGGAGTTTTTTTAGACTGTCAGTATATGGCATCTGCTTTAGGCCTGTGATTCTTTTAGTGAGGTATGTCTGTGGCCTTTCCAGCTGTTGCAGATATCTTGTAAGACATACCAAATGGGGCATTATACTCTATAATGGGTCTAATGAGGGATGAGTACAGTGGGACAATGACCTCCTTTTTTCTGGATGAAAAGCCCTTAGTGATGAGTTGTGCCACATAGAAGGATTTCCTGACTGTTGTGGCACTGTGGTTATCGAAAGTGAGACCACTGTCCACCTGTTTCCCTAAGTCTCTCATCACACTTTCGATGTTTAGTGTCCTGCCACCTATGTGGTAATTCATGGGTACATGTTTTTTTTCCAAAGGGGATAACTATACATTTCTTGGCATTAAGCTTAAGCCCATGGCTCTGGCACCAGGCATCTGTTTCTGTAAGGCCCTTTTGTAGAATATCCACATAATTTGGGGATTCAGTAATGGCTCCCAGTTTACAGTCATCTGCAAACTTTGTTAGCCAGAGTCCCTTAGTGTTGGCCTGTACTTCAGAGAAGTAGATGCCAAACAAGAGTGGTCCCAGGACTGAACCCTAAGATACTCCACTTGTCACTTGTCTGGAGCTGGATTTGGAGTCAGCTACTTTTACTGTCTGGGTTCTGTCAGTAAGCCAGTTAGCAACCCATCGAGTGACGTTGGGATTTATGCCCAGCTTAGTAAGTTTATCTATGATTCTAGACTGGGGGATGGTGTCAAAGGTCCAGATAGGCTGTGTGGACTGCCTTACCCTCGTCCACAGCTCTGGAGACTGATTTGAAGAAGTCAATCAGATTCAGGAGACAAGATTGGCCCTTCACAAACCCAAACTGGGTGGGGTCCAGTGTTTGAAGTGTTAATCTACTTACTGTACAATTTTGGGACACTGTATGCAGGGCTCACTGCTGTTTGCTGATGATGTCTTGGTTTTCGTCTCTACTGTTACATATTAAATTGCCTGGCTACTGATAATATCCGTTACTAGTGAGGCACGCTTTTTCTAGCATCTTTGATATTGACTGCCGCAATGTATATTTCACGACTGTGCTCATAATAGCTTGAATACTGCAGCTTCATTTCTTTTATCTGCATTTTACTGTATACTAATCAGGTACATTTAGTGCTGTACATCTGCTAAATCTATGTATTTGTATGGCAGGAGGCATTCTGAGTATCACCCCTACTCCCTGTTAAACTATATGTCTGCATATATATGTACCACATTTAGTACTGTCAGCTATTACACAGTAACTAGATTTACCAACGGTCATGTTTTAGAACTGCCTCTACCATAGTTCTTTAGTGTTATGTTATCTACAACTTCTAGACTGTCTCATATAGTGTAACTGTTGTACTTGATATTTAAAGCTGTGTGTTGCTCTGCTGTCTCATATATTGCAACTGTTGCTACTTACATTGACTAGAACGCTGATAGCTCAAATGTTGCATACAATGTAACTGCTTCATGTAACATTCTCTGGCATGCGTTTCAACTGTTCAAGCCTGTGACTGTGCAACATGCTGCTACTTAGTTACAACTTGCCATAGTCTTTTCATCATAAGCTGCTTTTAGTCCTATATTTCACACTATAAGGCTGAAGTTTGTTTTGAATGTTAGAATTAGTTCATTATTAATCAACAGCAGCATTGTATATATTCTGTACACACTCTTGCATAACTTTTACTTGATATGTTGACACCCTATTCATAATATCTACATTTACCTCCAGTCTCCCACACCTCTACTGTTTAGGAAGTGAAACCCTCCTAACTTTTAAGAAGTGAAACCCATCTGTGGCTCTGCCCGATATCACCTACGGCCAGTTTCAACACCCACAATGCTGGAAACAGAGTTTTAAATAAAAAAGCCAATGTATGTTCTAGTGTTTTACCACTAAATTCTACATACCTGTCTTAGCTATGTATGGAGCATGCAGTTAGGGACCCTCGGCCACCACTAACTTCTTATCTACCCGTCCCTAGCCTTGCTTATCTTTTGTTCCCCCCAATTTATTTTACATAGCCACATTAAAGTATATTGCCTACCTAGCTCTGTGGATTCTAGTGCTTATCTGGCATATGTTTTTATTTTGTTCTCTCATATCTCATATATAGCTATCTCCTATACTTCAGGTGCTTTGTCTGCTTACCTACTCGGGTGTATTTCTTGCTTACAGCCCTTGCATCTTCTGCTTACTTCCTTAAATGTCTTCTTGCTTACAGCCCTTACCTTTTCCACTTACCTAGTTGATTTTCTGCCTTAGTGATTGTTTTCTTGACTTTAACGGCTTCCAGAATTCAGCTCTACCCGGTCCGTTCGCCCTCCGCTCCCTTACCCTACCCCCATTCCTGCCCCCCCCCACATGGATTAGATTTATACTTTCAGACACCACACCCCATCTCTATCAACCGATCACAGCCCTGGTACCATTCTAACAACTATACCAATTAACGCTACCCTACCATCCTCCCTTACATCTAGGATACACTCTAGAGCCCTATGTCCCATCTTTCACCAGTTAATTAACCTCTTTCATTCCATTTTAATTTCTATACCTCCATTATATGCAAGATGCCCTTCAACATAAGATAAGACATCCTCTCACTCACCTTTACTGCTATTCTTTATCTACTATCCTACTCCACTTCCATCCCCCACACATATACGTCCTCTCCAAGACCTCCCACCTTATCCACACAACCTCACACTAATTGTAACAGCTTCTCCAAAATCTCTCCATCTTTATTTAACTACTATATTTTTCTCCCAACAAAACTAAAGCACACCACAGTTAGCTCCACACTAAAACTTACTCTTAATCCCCTTCATAGGCCTTACCTTCCAACCCTATATTTCACAATACAAACAATTCTTGTTCAGTTTCTCTCCCAGTGTGGTGACATTCGCCCCAATCCTGGTCTAGCTAATTCTCTTTCCCACTCTCAAACATCAAATACCCAAAACATATTTATCACTACAGTAAACGTTCAAAGTACCTGTAACAAAATCACTGAATTCTATGCCTGGGTTTCTCTATACTCCCCAGATATTGTGGCATTTACAGAAACCTGGTTAAAACCACATATATCTGACACCAAAATAATCCCTCCTGGATATAACATACTTAGAAATGACTGTCTCCACAAATATGGTGGAGGTGTTGGACTAATTTACTGTGACTCCTTAACTATCACTCCATTCTCCAAACCTGTACCTACCTTTGAAAACATAGAATTCCTACCAGCTATACTCCATATCAACAAAAGAAAACAAATATGCATTATCATACTTTACATTCCCCCAGGTCAAAATATTCCTATTCTAGAAGATTCTCTATCCTGGACAACCCAGAACATTGCAAACAAAACCATCATTCTGGGTGATACTAATATAAACTGGCAATCTCTCATCTCTACCTACCCATCAAATAGTATAATCTTATATAGGTTTACCCAACTTATAACCGTCCCAACACATATAGCAAAGAAACAAACTAAATCAACCCTAGACTGGATACTTGTCACACACCCTCACAAATATGCCCATACAGAAATCCTCCCTAATATCTCAAGTGACCACTTACCTGCCTTCACCCATAAAACCCATATGCAAACTACAAAATCCCATTTGTACAGAACATCTAGAAAGCTTACTCATTTCAGTCAAAGGACTCTTACAGATACTTTAAAAGTATACTAACTCTACTAAAACTCTTCCTCTGGATGATACTGGAAATTACTTCAACAATGTCTTCCTTACTACACTCATCAGCCTTGCCCCCATGCGAACTAAAAGAATTAAGGATAACCATGCCCCATGGCTTACAAAACATACTAAACATATTCTCTTTACCAGGGATAAAGCCTGGAATGAATGGCACAAAAATAGAACCCTACAAAATGAAATAAAGTACTGACAACTTCGTAACAGTGCCAAAAACTAGTCATTACCAAGAAAAATTACTTCTCCACTCAACTAGACTCCCAAAACAGCAACCCCAAAAACTTTAGGAAATCTATTTCCTTACTCCTCAGTCCAGGTACTCAGCAAAATCCTATACCAGCTCCTGAAAAAGACCCACAAGAAATTGCCCAAGCCTTTAACACTCACTTCATTGAAACCATTCAAAAACTCGTCAATGATTTCTCTACTCAAATAAATTTTAACTCTAATAGTTTAGAAAGCAACACAAATATCTCCTGTCTTAAAGCTAACTCACACCTCCCCCTGCAAATGACAACACAAACTGTAGTCCACCCTCACCAACATTTACAATACAATCTGTGCCTACCTCTCTGGTGCATTAACTGCTAACTAAACTAAAACTATGTTCCCTCTCTGCAGATAGAGTTTCATCAGAATACCTAAAACTCACTGCAGATGCTATTGCATACCCTGTCTGCATTCTCATCAGTCGTTCCACCTCTGAATCATGTGTCCCTCAACTTGGAAAAACTCCATTATAACACCTTTACATAAAGGTGGCAACACCAATGATTTCTCTAATTACCGGCCCATCTCTATACTCTGCCCTTTATCTAGAATCCTAGAGAAGTGTATTCATACTCAGTTGTTAAAGTATCTCACCAACAATAACCTACTTGCCCCCACCCAACATGGCTTTTGCCCTGCCCACAGCACAAGCACAGCATTATTTTCTTTCACGAATACTGTAAACAAAGCCTTAGATGCTGGTCTACTAACTTCAGTTATTTTACTAGACCTATCTAAGGCTTTCGATACAGTATCACACCCTGAACTACTAGTACAATTCCTTAAACTGCTCTCCATACACTAGCTTGGCTTTCCAACTACCTTTCTGACAGGAAACAGTCGGTCAAATGGCAAAACAAGCAATCCAAATATCTCAAACCCAAAACCTGAATTCCCCAAGGGCCTATTCTTGGCCCATTACTTATTTAACATATTCATTAATAACCTCCACAAAGCATCCCATCTTAGTACCCTCATTCGATACGCAGACGATTTAACAATAATCACCTCTGCCAACAACCTGTCAGATCTCCAGCTTCTAACACAAAAAGCCTTTACTTCTGTCGAATCCTGGATAAACAACATCCAACTTCTACTCAATCCAAAAAAAATCTAAACTCTTAATATTTTCATCAAAACCTGTAACTCAAGACTTTAAGATTTTTTCCCAAAACAAAATTGAAATTGAGCTAGTAAAATCATTCAAACCTCTGGGTATTATAATAGATGACAAACTCTCCTTTGAAAATCATATTCATAATACAATCAAGAAGACCCATTTCAAACCTGGCAAGCTGTATAGGCACAAACTCTTTATTGATATGCCCACCCAGATAAAACTGGGTAACCGTGTACTCCTCCCTACTCTCCTCTATGGTACCCCCCCCCCCATTTTCACTAACTACACACAACTCTCAAGAACAAATTACAGACCTGATAATACAAAATAGCAAAATTTGCCACCAATATGCCAACCTGAACACACCACTGCCAAGCCTTAAAATATTTAAATTGGCTTGGATTCTCTCACTATCTACAATACTCTCAACTAACACACACCCACAAACTGTTGAATAACTCTAACTATTGTGCCTCTCTTCAGACCATACTACAAACATACACCCCGACTAGACATCTCAAGTCTTCAACTAAACAGCTCCTAAGCGTATCAGAACTCAACAAACGTGCAGGACAAAGCCTTTATTACTTTGTCACTGCCAAACTTTGGAATGCTCTACCCTCTTCTATTACTCAAACAGATTCCATCAAAGCTTTCAACACTGCACTAAAGTCCCATTACCTTGATAATCAAATGTGTTCCTGCAACAACTGGCCCAAACCACCATGACTATAATATGTTCACCAGAAACTACCTAATAATATTCCGTAATTATTCACCCACCAATTTTCACTCATCCTGTTGTATTGCTTAACTCTAGCCTTACTTCACTGAAAGCTATTTGGACTACTTTAGCAGCTTAGTAGATTAACCCTATTCTTGGATTATCTAACTATATGACAAAAAAAACACTGAATATATTCTATATATACCTTCTGTAATTGATGCTTATTCTGTATATTTGATGACAGAATGTCTCGCTATTCTTTGTAACTGTATTTTGGAGCTTATATAATTATTCTGTTTTGTCTCATTGTAACTGTTCTTCAGCTTCTTTTTATACACTGTATATACTTGCTGATACAATGATATGCCATTTCTTTGTAACTTATATTTGGAGTTTTTCGCCACGAGCCTCCACTAAAAATGGGTCTCTGATCCAGTGGACTTTCCCAGTTACCAAATGTCAATAAATAAATGCATTTGTAAGGCTATGGAAAGGATCGTTACAGAATTAATAAATAAGGAAATAGGTAGCCTACAAACTTTTGACCCAAGCCGGTTCAGATTTGTCAAGGGCAAGTCCTGCCTACTTAACCTGGTTGACTTCTTCAAGAAAGTTACTGAAGCAAGAGATGAGGGCAGATCACTAAACACAACATATATGGACTTCACAAAGGCATTTAACACCATCCCACACTCAGATAAATCTAAATTCCTTTGTAACTCATTGCGTAGCAAATATGATAACAAAGAGAACCCAAGAAATTAGAGTGGACGGCCATACCTCCTCCAAAAGACTTGTCACTAGTGGTATACCCCCAGGGTTCAGTCCCTGAGCCATTCATCTTAGGCATTTATCTTTCAGAGGTCAAAACAAATGTTAAGTATTTATGGCTGACCAGATTTGCAGACAATTGTAAATTTGATGTCAACATAAACTCCCCAAAGGACACCAAAATTCTCCAAGAAGAACCTTCCCAAAGAAATAGTTGTTGTTATAACCATGGACTAAAACTAAATGTTAAGAAATGTGTCTTTTACCAAGTATGACTTTTATTGTAACTATCACACTGACAATACACCCCTGAAAGTTGATACAGTAGTCAGAGATCTGGGAACCTATGTTGAAAATGACCTGTCTTTTCATCACCACATATCCACTATTGGAGAAAATGCCCTTTTTCATAGCACAGCTTATATGTAAATATATGGCATCCAGGTCTGGGGATATAATCATTCCATTCTACTTGGCTGTCATCAAGCTGATCACTGAATATAACACCCTATTCAATATGTACCCGTTCAAACATTTGTTACAACTAGAGTGACCACAATGCTGTCCACAGAAAAAAATCAAGGACCTAAAATCACAAAAACATGCATCAACCATCTCAAAGCCCTATCCCTTTTCTTGGTATCATACAAGTTACTAAGAGGGGACTTCTGCCTCACATATAGAGTTTCAGTAGTCTCTATCCTGTTGCACACTTGCAACTCCAATGCTAGTGTTCACATCCACTCAAGGTATGTGAATCTCTTTTTCTGCATAAATAAATAATATTGGAGGAAGAGGTATGTGTCACAGAGAATACCTCTGCTATGGAACCATCTTCTCTTCCACTCAACATAAAGCAAAGTGCACATTTTACTTTATTCACATGTAATTTGGATGAATGGATAGGTGGGAAACAACAAACTCACCCCTTTTTTAGTACTCATGTCTTGCATAGAGGCAACAAGTAAGTTTCCTAACATGTCCACGTTCTGCTCACCTCTGGATTATTCATATTCAAAATAAAGGGGGCTAAAGATTACCATAAATGTAAGACTGCATTTCTTAACATCCTCACAGATCAACCTAGTAAATACTTACACAATTGCAAACCTACAGATTCACCTTCATGATTATTTTAAGTTATATTTCTTGTTTAATATAGCAACATTTCTTAGAGAATGTTTCAAATTTGCAGTTTTAAATATTTTTCCAATAAGCAGTAAATCAAAATATATTAATCGATAATGACAAAAGTATCCATTTCGGAACATTTCCACCATGGCAGTCAAACTGCTGTCATTAGACTCCACAAACATCTGTACCCGTCTGTAAATCAGTGCCTGCTGACTGGCCTGTGGTACATTAAAAACGGAGAGCTGATGATATCGCCATAGCACCTCCTGCAGGGTGGAAAAAGGTACTGCAAAAATATAATACTGAAAATGCAACGTTTAGACTGTATTACACAATCCAGGCCTATTCATGAATTAATTCATTCTTTAGTACAATGAATAAAGCAAACTAATTAAAGATAATATAAACACAGCAGGACAACTACATCTCATTTTGACCTGCCTATGCCTTCCTTGTCATTAGGAATAGCCATCCCCTTTGGCATCACTCTGTAGAGGTCTGATGCACCTGAATGGCTGATAATTCTGTTTTGCTATAGCATACACCGCCAAAGACAACAGAGGTGGAATGTGGTCAAACAGGGCCCTGTGCAGGTAATGAACCAGGTCTCCCACCAGTTATACTAATATTTCACTATATATATATATATATATATCTATATATATATATATATATATATATATATATATATATATATATATATATATATATATATATATATATATACACACACACACACTATTTCCTTCTTCACTTGTATAGTTATCACAGAGATTTGGATTTCATTTAAAACTTTCATTTCAAAGTGTAAATGTGCAGCAAAAACGCTGACAATTCTTTTAAGCAAAAACTATTCTCACTTTGAAAACAGAGTTAGCATGTGAAACTGTAAACTTCTCTTCCCTTAAAATTCACATTTGGTGAAATGCATAAAGCAAACCATTAAACTACGAAAGATGTGCTGAGATTCATAATCAAATAGCATATAGTGAAGCACTAATTACTGCAGTGTAAAGGGTGCATAAATTCAAAAGACTAATGTGCAACACATTTGCTTACAGCCTGGAACAGCTCACTGGAGTTGTGTCCCTTTTCAGGAACAGTCCAGGAATACTGTTTGGTGAAGTAACTCAGTAATGTCACATATAAGAAAAATGAAGGGTGTTCTAGTCCAGACACATTGCATTTCTAACTTGTGTAACTGCAAAAAACAAACTAAATTAAATATGTATTCATAGTTAAAACATTAATATTAAACTCATAGACTTCATGCCATACAGTTTATTCAGAGCTAAATAATTGCACACTGTCAATGTTCAACAGAACGAAAGAAAGGATCATACTCAAAGACTATGGCTCATATGTTGATGCTTCTGTGTACTACAATCAATTTCCTTCTATTACACCGTAACCAGTCTTGTGCATAACTAGTTACTAGGCTTGCAGTCCACAAATGCATTGAGGCGCTTAGGCCCAAATTTCCAGTTGTCCCAAAGCACTGTTTAAGTGACTTGCTTGAGGTTATACAACATGCAAGAGAGAGTTGTGGGAATCAAACCCTGTACCATAGGAATTGCTACTCATAGCCTTAGCCCTCTGTGTCAACTGCAAGACTACAGTAAAATAAAAGGGAGAGGAAGGATTCAAACCCAATCTCCTGAGTCAGGAAACAGCAGCATTAACCCACTACGGTAACATATTAAATCCGAATCTGGCAGTTGGTGCAGAGGTTTAAGAATCTAGCCTTAAAACGGCCTTGCCTTGTACAGAGGCTTGACCCTAACAAGGGCATGTTATACACACACACCTTGTAATCTGCAATGCAAGCCCCCAGACAGAATTTAAATTTGAGTGAAAAGAAAGCAGCTTGCGAAGTGTAATAAACACCATGCTAGCTCTTTATGCGCATTGTCAAGGAGGATGAAAGATGTGATTGTGTGGTGGACAGAATGTCCTCAGGGAGAAGTTCAGACTGATTGGGTGGGGGCAGGAATTTCCTTAGAGAGACAGAATGTGATGATTCATTTAAAAAGTTATATTATTTAATAGATTTTCTAATGCCCCTCCCCACCGAAGTTGTGGGCCCAGAGCGTGGACCTGTTTTGCCAGTATTATAATCCACCACTGACTCCTATTTCTTTAATTGATTGGTATTGGGGGTCTCATATCCAGTGTGCCTTTAGGTTTACTTTTTCATCAGACAGTTTTAGTATTATGCTGGATTAATGTGATCTTGCCAGGTAATGCTGAGAATTTCTTCCTGTCTTAAGTACAAATTGTTTAACTTCTTGTTTATTGGACACTGGCAAGGTTTTCCATAGTATGAATTTGGGACCTGCTGTAGGATCCTGGTCTTCATCGGTGAACATTCCTACAGAAGCCTCAGTTTCTTTCCAAGATTTTAAACCTTTTTTGTGGCGTAGCTGTTCTGGTTTCCTTTATCCACTTTGACTCACTTTATAGTTTACTTCACTTATCTTCTATGTGATTGGTAAATGTCTTCACTACCTTGTCAGAAACTTGTTCTCAGCAGTGGGCACCATGAAAAGACACTTCTTCTCCTACTTTAAACCCCTTTACTTCTATTATATGCCCCTTGTTATGTGCCCTGTATTATTTCCATGTATTCCTTTACTACAGGCCTATGTGAACCCCAATGCAACCTCTTTGTAATCTAAATTGCTCTACTAGTTGCATTCTTGAAGCCTGGAAATCAGCCATTGTAATGTTAAACAAGAGTGGCCTAGCCATGGACCCTGTCAACTATAGCCCTATTAGTCTCTCTAGCCTCATATGTAAAGCTGTAGAACAGATTATCTCAGACCTTATTCATTTGGAGAATTAAAAGCTCTTATCCCTGGGCCCTCAATCTGGCTTTGTCAAAGGAAACTTCTGCCTCTATATTCTCATTAATTTCTCTGAAAAGTCACCAGTCAGCAAAGCAGTGGCTAGCAGTTAAGCAGTACAGACATCATATATGGACCTGGTCAAGGCCTTTAACACTATTCCACATGCAAGCATTACCGAGAAGCTTGCAAATCTATGTATATATATATATATATATATATATATATATATATATATATATATATATATGAATGTTGCAGAGTGGATAGCTAACAGGTTGTCTGATAAAACCAATGTGGTTGGAGTTACAGGTGCCACTTCTGAAACCAAAAAAGTTACCAGTGGTGAACTATAGGCCTCAGTAATAGAACCTTTTCATTTTGGCAGCCATCTCTCAGCCATTAAGATCAATATCTCTGGTCTTTTATTATCTAACTTTGCAGACAACTATAAACTGTGTGCTGTTATTTGATCTTTTTATCACCAACAACTGAGGCAAAGACAATGGTCCAAATTAAATGAAGAAAATATAACATGGTTCATTTTAGGAAACACAACAATTTCACATACAATATAGGTGGCACACCCCTCCAATCACACGCAATTGTAAGGGATCAAGACACTCTTGCTAATAATTCCTTATCTTTTGATCATCAAGTCTCCACAGTATATTGGAAAGTCTTCAGTTTGGCTCATCGATTTTCCAAAGGATTTTCCACTAGAGCCACAGAAGTGTTATTCCCCACTTTACTCATATCTTATCAAACCCATTATAGAATATTATGCACCTTTTGGCATGTATTTGTCTAAATATAGCACTCAGCCTGAGACTTCAGAGATTCAGAACTAAAAAGATCAGTGGCCTCAAAACTCTTAGTTATCAAGACAAACAGGCATACCCTCTGTTTGAATTGAGTGTTTTACAGTGTGTGTGTGTGTGTGTGTGTGTGTGTGTGTGTATACATGCATTTGTCACTGTGTGTCCAAAGATGATGGGCTAGTGCCTTCTCAGGAACGATGCCTGCCTTTCATTCATCAGATCTATATTACGGTGCGATGCACTGCACACAAGAAAGGTCTTACAGCTCATTTAACAAAAACAGTCAGCACAGTACAATGGAAAGGATCTTTTTTAAATAGGTGTTGTCTTTGTATGTACGTTAAATCCATCCATCCACAACCCATTTTAACACATGATATCAGGGTGTCACTTCAACCGTGACAATCATGTAGCACTAAGGTTCACACCACCAGATGGCTGTAATTCTGTACCACAGACACACACACACACACACACACCTATGGCCAATTTAGAATGTCCAATCCACCTACCACATTTCTTTGGAATGTGGGAGAAAACTGGAGCACCCAGAGGAAATCCACACAAGTACAGAGTAGGCATGTAGACTCCACAGAGAAGGTATCCCAGCCCAGAATCGAACTGGAGGACCTCTTGTTGTGAGGTGACAATGCTGTCTGCTATGCTGCTGTGCTACCTGGTACATTAAATACAATATGAAAAATAAGATGCTGTCCAAATTTTTGTAGTCACAAGGCTTTTTATAAAAGCAGTAGGACTTTTAAAATTCTGAAAGTATGCTTTTTAATGTTATTAATTCATTGAGACAGTCACATGACCTGATGCTTTCAGTTTGTGTCCATTATTAATGTTTATTATTTGTATCCTACTCCATGGCTATAAGGCTTGCTGATACAAGAACAGTAATGCCCTCAGGTCTATATGACCTCATGTATTTGATCCTTTCCTACCTTAACTATCACTTCCTTGCTCACTTAACAGTACCTGAGCCATTACTTTCTGGAGTCACTCCTTGAAAAAGTATTTTATGATGTCTGATGCCATTTTTCCTTGTAGCTGACACCCCTGTCCTCCTTTCTCCAGCTACTCTTCATCATCAGTTTCACTACTCTTCATCATCAGTTTCACTACTCTTTATCGTCAGTTTCACTACTCTTCATCGTCAGTTTCACTACTCTTCATAATCGGTTTCACTACTCTTCATCGTCAGTTGTCAGTTTCACTACTCGTCATCGTCAGTTTCACTACTCGTCATCATCAGTTTCACTACTCGTCATCATCAGTTTCACTACTCTTCATTGTCAGTTTCACTACTCTTCATCAGTTTCACTACTCTTCATCGTCAGTTTCACTACACAAATATTTTCTTCTTTATTCTATGGCACAGGTGCATTCTCTCATACAGCAGATCCTACATTTCCCCATACTGTTCTACTAAATTCCATATCACATGCTTTCTGCAAGCAGTTTTCCTTTCTTGTTAGTCTACTTTTTTATTGCAGCCAATGTGGGTCAATGCTTAATAAAAACATGATTATATTTAGCTTAATTTTATCACTTTTGTTTCTTTTTTTAACTTTTTAAACTTGTATTTCTGAGTAGTGGTATTCCAGAGTCCTATTGCATGTGGGAGCAGTTACACCAATGGGTATGCAAATTTCATACTAATTATCCATTTCAGTTTCTGCAGTTGGGTAGGCAGGCTTGCCATCTTAAAGGTAAACATCAGTGGTGGCTGGTGATTCAAATCAAAGGGGGGGCTGCAGGAGACAGCTGAATGGGTGGGGCCAATGAGAGGGTGTGTGGCCAAGCAGAAAGGTGCAGAGTTATACTCAAAACCACAAAAACTGTAACTTTAATTAAATACACTGCCCTGTGACCCAAACCATCATTATGAGAGTCCAATCAAAACAAAATGAAGTGTAGAAGAAAACAATATTTCAATGCATTGACTACATGACAGCTTACTTAATATCTAGATGGAAACAAAAAGGTTGTGAGGCATGAAAAAATGAATTACTTTTTAAATACTTACTGGAATGTCAGTCAAAATTAAGTATAAAAAACAAGCAGCACTCAACTCAAACCACTACTCCTTGCACTGCAGTTCTAATTATAATTTATATTCAGCTTTATAAAATTACCAAGTAACATGCTGAAAGTAGCAATCTCTGTGATACCGATTACCCCCACTTGTAAAAATGTTTCAGGAGCAACTCCACAGCAGTGGGGGATACAATATCTGCCACTCTGGTTTAAAACTGACTGCATTTATAGAATATGTGTAATTATTTTTTCCACTGCATCCTTTTTCTGCAGTTCCATCTGTGAAATAAGAGGTGGTGAGGCCATGATCATCTTGGTCTGCACAGACCAATGCCTCTGATGCTAGGTCTCCAATGGTCACCAGGAGACAATGGTTCCCTTGCTGGAGGTGACCAGGTGGAGTCATTGGCACCCTCTATGGCTACTTCCTGAGAGAGGGCAAATGATCCTCTTCTGAAACTGGTTTGGAGGGGGTCTGCCCTAGTATTCCAGTATCAGTTATCCAGGCTGGAGGCTGCCAATGTGTAGGATCTTAGTCATGCAGCTGCATTCCCCAAGTATCGAACCATCTGCAGAGCAAGTAGCTCATAACAGCAGCCACCAAGGCAAATGAAGCATACATTTTTTGCCTTTTGGGCTAGTCTGTCATCCAACCATGTTGGGACCATTCCCTATACCCTCCTGGTATTTTCTCTTCCTTAAGAAGTGTCATTCCTTATTCTTTGTGACTGTCTAACCCTTACCATTACCACTTCTTTACTGTCTGCATATCTGTACCCATCTAATCTCTTCCCAATCTTTTGTGTGGTTACCACTTCTGCCTAAATCTGTGTTTTGTGTTTGCCTTTCTCCCTTTGCTACCTGCCCTTCTTTCTCTATTCAATCCACAGCCTCCCCTTACCACTTTCACCATCTATCCTTTTTTATATGTTACAAAAGGGGTTCCATCCCTAAAAACTTCCCATTCTTTTCTCCCCTTTTTTGTATATAGTGCCCCTTGTCTGTCTGAGTCTGTGTTCAGTATCTGTCTGTCTGCACATTCATACATTCATAGGTGTGTACTAGACTAATGGCCCTGGAGCCTTTACAAGCCTAGCCCATAAAAGTGCCCTGGCATTGTGCAGCCTGACATTAGTTCCCACTGGCTTTATCTAGTAGAGCCACTGGAGTGATCCTCGGGGTGAAGTTTCTGTTACCCATCCACTCATCAAGATTTTTCTTGAAGAGGGACAGTGAGGTGCTCTGCTTGACATGTATGGGAAGTCTACTGCAGAGCATGGGCAGTCTCTGGGTGAGGAACCTGTCCCTCCAGCATGTTCTGTTGATTGTGGCAATGAAGTTGAGGTCTCTTGAGCATGTGGTGCAGAGGGATTGGGATTTCTTTAGATGTAGCATTTCTAACAAAGCTGGGTCAGACATGGCTTTGTAAGTCAAGCAGAGATTGCCTCTAAGTAGCTGATAAAAATAACCAGCTCTAGCAGGTCTCGAACCTAGGACCCTGTGCACTACAGTCACAGTCAGAGAAACATACCACTACACCAAATCATCTCTTCTCCCTGTGGCCCATCCAAAGTCACATGTCACTACCTTTACCACACAATTAAGTGAAAAATGATCGATAAGCCAGTATCAGCACATTGTTTTCCCAGTCTGGTCATTCTATATCAGATATGACAGTTTTGGTTCTTCGAGAACATTCTGTACATCTTTGGAAAGTATAACAATGGATCAGTTGTTCAGTCTGACAGTCAGTGGTTTGAATATGGATATTGGTTTTTACGAGACACTATAGCACTTAAGAACTTTTTTCTTCTGAGCAACTTACAGTGGACACAGATAGCATGCACTGAAGAGTAGAAATGTTTCTTATTCTGGTAATGCACGATTTTAGGATAAATTTACTGTGAATCCAAACTGCTATCTCAGAAAGATAACAGTACCTGTAAGATTATTGAGTTTTGTGTTTTGCCACCTATGCTTTATTCATGACAGGAGAGGAGCTCTTAATCACATAAGGTAACATTCTACACTTATCAGTAAGAGTTTGCTATTCAGGCAGTTTTAGCAGTATAACAAAACTTTGTTCAGTACTCCTGTTCTTTGTAGGTATCTTTTTCTGCTCTCTGCCTCTCCCTTTCTCCCTTCCTTTCACTTAGCTAAACCATGGCCCTTATGGTGTATTACATACATACAATATCCATGCATTCTAACTTAATATCTTGGTAGTCCCTGCTTTTTCATAACGTGTTACTTTACCACCAGGACTGGAAATTATCGTAAATTCACATTTTCTTCTAACCAAGACATCTACTTCACAGAGATTGCTTGCTTAGACAGGCTAACAAATTACAAATTATAACAAATGTAACCAATTTCCTGCATATCTCTGCTATTGTGCAGTGACCTCCTTAAAAATAACTGTTGTGCAGGCACATAACCCTTGTCTGCATGTACCGGCCTTTATTTATGGCCTGCAGATAAGCAAATGCACAAACAGATCAATTTTAACCATGAGAAGCACCACCATTCTTACCTGTTATACAGCAACACCAGAGTCTCCCAATGTCACCTCTGACGTAACAAAGCTACCGTATGCAGAGCATCTTAAACCTCTTCCCTTTACTCAGCCTCTTATAGATGCTGAGGGGTGATCTATGCCTGGCTTACAAGACATCTGCAAACCCACACTTATGCATCTCCTGCATATTCATAAATCAAACGGTACCAGAAATACAAGGTCTAGGGGTCTAAATGTTGTCTCTGACTTAAAAACAGAACATGCTGGACAGAAGGATACATGTTCCAAAGACTACCCCTCCAATGGAACAGGCTTCCTATCCATGTGAAGCTGAGTTTGTCTATTAACCAATTTAAGACCAACCTAGACCAATGAATGGGGAATAGGAAATGTACACCGGGCCTGGCATCCATGTCCCTTATGAACACAAGCAGATTATAAATGCCTGGCCCTAAATGTCCTATTTGAATGCAGGACTTCATTATTCATTTGGAAAAACTTGGCTAGGCTTAGGAAGCCCTAGGTCGTTAGCCTAGGAACAATCTATGATTCTAGGAATAAAATAAAACATTTTTATATAGGTTCATAGGTGAATGTTAGGCTAATTGACTTGAATGGCCGTTTTAAGTCTGGTCAATAACCTGAGGCCAGAGTCAAACCCTGTATTTTGTGTTGTTGAGGTGAAGACTTCCCTCACCTTCTCTTTTTTTTAGTAAACTTCTGCATTTCATTGATAATACTAACTTCTGGTTCAGAATTAAAACGCTATAACAGTAAGTCTTAATATTTGTCTGCCAAAATAATTAATGCTTATAATGCATAAACAGGCATTATTGCATTTGTTGTAAATAGTTTAATACATATTTTAAGGTTAGGATTACACTACAGATATGTTTTAAGTACCCAACTTTTTTAAACTCAAAGCACCATCTAGTGGCCATAATGTGTCATGACATCCCCATCTGGCATTTAATCAGAAAAATCCTTTCAAAATTTTTATCAAAATATGTTAGTTGTAAGCACTGCATAAGTGAGCCTCTCACATTAATAATCACTTATTTTTCTTCCATATTAAGTTAATTTGAGAAACCAAATATTCTGTTTTTATATCTTTTGTTTTTGCAATACCAAATTTATTTAGTTATCTTTCCCTAATCTTATCAGTTTACACAAATCAGGGATTATTGTGATCTCTGAAGTATGTTATAAACAGCATTTGGTATAATTTACATTGTGTTTTACTAAGACATTCCCTAAAGCACTATTTCACCACTTGAGTAGTAGAGCCAACATAAAAATATCTGCACGGAGCTAAATATATAACAACGTGTGCATTGCAGCTGATGTAATAATTAATCTCAAAACTACAAGCCAAATTAACAATAAAGAAAATGTGTAGTAAATACTTACAATTGGTACAAACTCCTACATTCCATACTGTCCCTTAACTGGTAATCAAAAGGCATAACCAAACCTTTATGTTTATACTGACTAAAATATTGTGACAAAGTTCTAGATTTTTGAAAACTAAATTTACTATCCTCTGTCAAAATAAGGTTAAATAATCCTGGTCAAACATGAACTAAAACTCCCATCTGACTGTATGAAATTTAAGATATTTAAAATCTTCTGTTCATGTGGATATCTCTCTGTATACCATGTTTTATTGCTGCCTGGGCTAGGTACAAACAAGCCTTCTCAACTGTCCCTAATTTGGAATAATGTTACTATGTTCATGCCTGATTTACCCATTTACAAGATGTCCTATTTTTGGATGTATGTCCCTATTTTCAGGATTGATTTTCCCGTTCACACAATTTTCTCAGTGCCTTCACCACATCTGATTTTTGAAGATCTAATAGAAAAACATTCTACATGTGACAGCTCCCTTTTTCTTATGCAAAAGTAAATGACCTAATGTGGTAGAATTTTGCAATACAGTTAATTAAAGTCTACAGATATGTTCTTTCTGTTGTAATTTGCTTATATGTTCCCATTGTTTTGTCACACTTTGCTTTTTAAATGTGTTTCTGGGCAGTATCCCACATTCCAACCTGTAGCAGGAAGAGTTTTGTGTTATCTGATATTCAAATGTTATGCTAATTAGATGTCCCACTTTTTTTATTGTCTGTACATAGGTTCATAGGTTACTAGGCTATTGGCCCTAGGGCCTATATTAGCCTAGCCAAAATGGTACCCTGGCTTTTGCCACCCAAGAAAATTATTTTCCTGTGCCACTGTCGAGCAGAGCCACAGAAGTGATCCCCAGGGTGAATTTCCTATTTCCCATCCAATCATCAAAATTTTTCTTGAAGAGTGCTAATGAGGAGCTCTGTTTTATATAGATAGGTAGTCTGTTCCAGAGTATGGGAAGTCTCTGGGACAGGAATCTATCCCTCCTGCATGTTCTGTTTATTGTGGTGACAAGGTTTAGGACCCTAGAGTGTGTAGCTCAAAGGGACTGGGATTTCTTTAAGTGGAGCTTGTCCAACAGCTCTGGGTTTGACATAGCTTTGTATGTTAGGCAGAGAGGAGATATGGAACAGAGTAAAGCTGGAGTTTTTTTGAGATGGTCTACATAAGGCATCTGTTTGAGGCCAGTAATCCTCTTTGTGAGGTATTTCTGTGGCCTTTCCAGTTGTTGTAGATGTCTTGTGAGGTACATACCAAAAGGGGCATTGTACTCTATAATGGGTCTAATGAGTGATGAGTAGAGGGGAACAATGACCTTTTTTTCCTGGATGAGAACCCTTTTGTGATGAGGTGTGCCATGTAGAAGGATTTCCTGACTACTGTGGCGATTTGATTATCAAAGGAGAGACTACTGTCCACCTGTGTCCCAAGGTCTCTTATCATATCTTTGGTGTTAAGTAGACTACTGCCTATGTGGTAGTTCATTGGTACAGAGTTTTTACCAAAAGGGATGACAATGCACTTTTTGGCATTGAGCTTGAGGCCATGGCTTTGACACCAGGTATCTGTCGCATTGAGGCCCTTTTGTAGATGTCCACATCATTAGGAGTTTTGATTATGGCTCCTAGTTTGCAGTCATCTGCGAACTTCGTTAGCTAAAGACCTTCTGTGTTAGCCTGTACTTCAGAGAAGTAGATACCAAACAGGACAGGACCCAGGACTGAACCCTGTGGTACTCCACTTGTCACTGGTCTGAAGTCAGATTTGGAGTCTGCTACTTTCAGTGTGGGTTCTGTCAGTGAGCCAGTTGGCAACCCATCTTGTGACATAGGGATTTATACCTAGTTTAGTGAGTTTATCTATAATTCCAGAGTGGGGAATGGTGTTGAAAGCCTTGGCGATATCTATATAGGCTGTGTGAACCACCTTACCCTCATCTATGACTTTGGTGACTGCTTCAATGAAGTCCATCAGGTTTAAGAGACATGATCTGCCTTTTACAACCCCGAACTGGGTGGGGTCTAGAGTTTGGAGATTACCAATGTCTTTGTTTATAGGTTTCATGACGATACATTCCATGGCCTTGCAGAACATGCTCATCAGGCTAATGGGGGGGTAGTTCTTGGGGCCCATGGTGGCTCCCCCTTTGTGGAGTGAGATAAACATCACTGTGTGCCATTCAGTGTGCACAAAGCCTGATATGAGGCAATGATTGAACATGGTACTTAGGTGGGGTGCCAGTTCATTCTGTAGTTCATGTAGAATGCAGCCTGAGATGTTGTCAGGTCCCATGGATGCTGTGTTCTTGGCTTTGCAGAGTGTGTTTTTACCTGTGCAGCCATGACTACAGGAACTTTTCATTCTGCTGGTATAGAGATGGGCCTTTTAAGGGGTGAGAGGGAGGTAAAGTTAGCACTGAACCTATCTGCCAGGATACTGGCAATATCAGTTGGTTCTGTATATTTAGTGGCATTGTGCAGTAACTCAGAGCAGATCTGAGTGTTGCCATTGAGATTCTTGACATAGCTACAGAATGCTTTATGGTTGTCTTTAGAATCAGTGGTGATTTTGTTTTCATAACTAGCTATGGAGAATTTTATGAGGGATCACAGCTTCTTACTGAGGCTGACCAGGGAGTTCCTCCAATCATGGGATTTTACTCTTTTTTGCAACAGTTTCTTTCTTCTGTTGTAGAGTTTGTTTATGGCAGGGGACCACCAGATTGGCTTCCTTTTTTGGAGGATAGCATATTGGTTCTGTTAGGAATAACACAATCCATGCACTAGTGTAAGTGCTTATAAAGTGCATTTGTGTAGGATTCAACAGTTGTACCTCTACCATCTGTCTGCATGGGTGTCATGAAGTTTGCCACTTCTGTCTTGAAGTGTGAAGATGGGTTTGGAGAAATTTTTTTACGGTGGTTTCCCTAATGGGGGGTGGGGGCAGGATGTGGATGTCTTGGGTGATTAGCTTGTGGTCGGATCTGACCAATGAGGAATTGATCTCTGCTGTGGAACACTGGTCACCCATGTTGGTAATGACCAGGTCTAGGATATTGCTGCCCCTGTTGGGGGTGTGGATAAGTTGATCCAAGGCATTGGAATTTATGAATTCCAGAAAACATTGAGCAAAAGAGTTGGTACATGAGTATTTTTTCCAGTTAATGGTGGGGTAGTTGAAATCGCAGATTATTAGGGTGTTGGGTTGTACCCAAATATTTTCCAGTTTATTAAGAAATGAGGACTGGGAATCCAGGGGCATGGTGGGGGATCTGTAGCAAGCTACAGTTTGGATTGTGGTCTTGCCCAGAGTTAGTTGCACTTGGATAATCTCGGATGCGTTATGCTGAGCAACTATCCTGGAGGTGTGGATATCCTTAATGAATATGGACATGCCTCCACCTTTAGTGTTTCGGTCCAGGTTAGGTGGCTGAAAGGCATGGTATGAATTATAGCCTGGTAATGCAGGGTTGCTCTCTGAAGCCTTGAACCAGGTCTGTCACTGCACAGATATCGATGTTCTCCATTTTAAGGAGTGCCTCGAGTGAGTGCATTTTGAGGTTTAGACTTCTAGCGTTGAGTAGCATTACCCTCAGATTTTGCTTGCTTGTACCTGTTATGGTGGTGAATTTATCATTTGAACCTTGCCTAAAAAAGGCACTATAGGGGTGGCAAGAGCCTTAGCCAGTATCTGGAATCCCAAGGGCGACAGGTGCAGGCCATCTGCCTGTTCCTGTTTTCAGTGTCTGCAAGTCAAGATGTATGGATGCAAATGATAAACTTTCCCAAGAATAATGTCAGTTTATTCAACCTATAGCATCACTGCTATTTGTACAGAAAACCAAACAGATTAAGTTACACTGAGCACAAGCAAGGCTCAGTAGTAACAAATTTCAATGTTATAGAGACATAGTATTTACATTTATATAATTAAACAGTCATGTGACATTCATAGCAACTAAAATTTAAAGGCACCAGATTAACAATCATTTAAAATACTATGTCGTGAAATATAAGTAGTGAAAAATGTTATTGAATCTAAACAAAATAAAAAAAATCTGAGCCTTCCCAAAATGTCAGTAAATAAATTAATTAAATAAATAAATATCAAAAATAATAGTAACAAAAACTCTTTTAGAAATATCGCAATAGATGAAGCTGTAGTAAAAATATAAGGGCCGGACTCACGAAGGCTTGCACGGAGTCTAAGACTAGAGTAAGACTCCATGCAGCCAACATGTCCACCGAGCGATCCAGGAACAGCCAGTAGGAGCGTGCAACTGAGCTCTCCATACTAGTCCTACACGGACAGGGCTTGGATATGCAAATTACCTCAATTGCAGGCGAAAGCTATGCAAAAGAGGTAAATTTGTGATCCAGGAAACCCGAACCTGTCCGAGTAGGAGTAGTGTTATTTGCAGAAATGTACTCAGTTGATAACTGAGTACGGTTCTGCAAATAGCAAAATGGAGCCATGACAGCTGCAACAAAAAGCATGCATTTATAGGAGGAAGCATGCCAATGGCCAAAGATATGGCCATTGGCAATGGGAAGTGATGCAAAATAGAAATAAAATAACTTTTTTTTTCATCCGATCTCCGGGGTTTAACCATAGCGCAGCGCAAACGCGCTGCATCCTAAAAACCAGAAAATGAATACTTAAGATCCACAAATGTGGATTTTATAGCTAAAAAGAATTTACAATGCAAGTGAATGGCAGGCTGAAGACAACATGGTCACCGAGTAGAGGTTGCTAAGGGGGGAAGCTCAGTCTAAGAGATGTAACCAAGCATTAGTAGGCAATCCTATGCAAATGAGTTAGGATAGTGAATCGCAAGTTTACATAGGAAATGAGCACAGTCAGTGGAGTGTAGGAGTAGGATAAGGGGAGTAACAGAGTAGAAGATAGGTGACATCACGAGGGGGGTATATATGAAAGGAGTGAAGCTCATTGGAGCAAAGTGTCATGTGTCAGCCGACAATTGCATATTATTGAAAGAGGTGTGTCAACAGGTAGGCCAGGTAAAGTCAAGAAATGGAAGGTGTATGCCGTGAATAACACCAAAGTTTCTTGCTGAGTGTGCATGCGTGCCAGTAAACCCGAGTAAGACAGTATGCGCATGTGTAAGCTTGAGTAAGCATATGTAAAGCTGTGTAAACAGTTGTAAGCGCGTTTGCACCAGTGTGCACGCGTTTTAACAAGAATAAGCAAGTTTTAGTCCATGTAACCATGTGTACGTGCGTGTGAGCTGCTGTGCGTGTGTTTGCGCTTGTGTGCACGGTGCTCCCCCCTCAGGAAACAGAAAGGAAAAAGGAAGCACACCAAATAGTAGGGAAGTTACCAGGGAGTACTAGCAGAGCTAGCAGGTGAAAACAATCAGAATCAGGCAATTGCCCAGGCAGAACACTAGCCCAACCCAGCACTTAAAACACTGCAAACAACAGTCCATTATGTTTCTCTCAAGAGACACTGCAACACTGCAGTAAGCTAATAGAAGTGAAAAATGAAAAAGCTGTACTGAGACAAAAAATGTTAGGGGCTGCCATTGCTGTTATAAGGCAACATATGCAACATGCTGAGGGTGGTGATAATGCAAATGCTGCTGGACAACCCACAGTGAGGAGACGGAGAAGAGTGTACAGGCCCAGGGTAACCTACCAGGGGCTACATGAGCTGGAGATAGTGGAGCACTATAGAGTGGACAGAGACCTCTTGCAGCAAATTGTTGAGCTGTGCAGGCCACACCTCACACACAGAACCAACAGAGGGGAACCCATCCCAGTGAAACTAAGGTATGTGTTGGCCTAAGAATATTATCAACAGGTACCTCCCAGAGACCAACTGGTGATATGATGGGAATATCACAGGCATCAGCATCCAGGGTACTGCACCAGTTCCTGAATGCCATGTCAGCACATGTCGGTGATCATGTATACTTCCCCAATTCCCGTGAGGTATTGGCCAGCAATATGCGTCTCTTCCAGCAAATAGCAGAATACCCTGAGGTAGTGGGTGCAATAGACTGCATGCACATATGCATCAAAGCACCAGCCGGTGAGCGGGGTAGGGTCTACTTCAACTGCAAGGGCTTCCCCTCCATCAACTGCCAGGTCATGTGTGATGCCCAGGGCATAATACTGAATGTGTGTGCTGGCTGCCCTGGAAGCTACCATGATTCCCATATATGGCATCTGATGCAGCTGTACCAGACATTTGCCAATGGGAACATCCCACATGGACACCTAGTGGGGGATGCTGGCTATGCACTGGAGCTGTGGCTGATGACACCCATCAGGAACACACACACACCTGAACAGGAACGCCATAATGAGGCACATGCACAAACACGAAATGTAATCGAGCATGTGTTTGGGATGCTCAAGTCACGGTTCCGGTGCCTGGACGCATCTGGTGGAGCCTTGCAGTACTCACCAACTGCATGTACCCAAATTGTCATGGTATGTGCTATGCTACATAATATGATCCTGTGAAAACAGCTGCAGCAGGACCAGCATAGGCCCGGGCCAAACAGCCCCCCACCATTGCCAGGGCCATCACAGGCAGAGCGTGACTCGGAGGAGGAACAACCTGAGCCTGCCCCAGTAGGCAGAAGAAGGTGTGCCCAGTATGCTTTGGCCTTGGCAAAGAGGCAACGCATAGCACATACACTGGCTCAGTAGGAACTCTGGAAATGATACCTCAATTTGACCCGCACATAAAGTAAAAGGGATGCCTACATTGACACTACCTGCTTTCAAACATGTATAGTGAGTGTAGTATGTGCATCCGACATAGGCAGCCCTGCATCAACACCTAAGGCATGATTGCCATGTGTTAAGCAATATAAAGCAGTGCTAAACAGAATTTACCACCATGTAGTATATGTAAACAAAATCGCACGCACCAACTAGTATAAATGTGGTCAATGTTGAGTAATATTGGCCAACGTCCAGCAATGATGGTTAATATTGAGCAATGTTGGACAAGCTGGGTCTAAGTAGGGCATAGCTGAACAAAAGCCAACATGCTCATAGTTGCTCTACTGGCCCTTAAGCAGTCTGGTCTGCTCAGTATGAAAATATAAGCGGTGATGGGCCTCAAACCCAGGATACTGTGCACTATAGTCATAGTAATGAACCACTAAACCATGACAGTATTGCAGTGGTTAACTTGTATGAAGAAATGTTGATAAGTCTATGCAAAGTATTCCATGGAAACCCTGCAGGCATATCATAATCCCTGTCGAGTTATGACATGAAGGTGAGTCCTGCAGTAAGAATAGAACCTGACTTTCAACACACAGAGTAGAAATGTTAATATTGGACATGTACACATACATCAACAAATGTTGTGGACCTCAGACAGCAACATACTGAAAGGTCACACTGGGCATGCTCACACACTTGAATACATGAGACAAATGTCAGGCAACAGAACACTGACAGTCTGAACTGGGCATGCTCACACACTTGGGCCATGTTGGAGTACAGCAGTGGTCCACACATCAGGCAGTTGCATGTGTTAACCCAGGAACCTGTCACTATCCATAAATCTGCCCTGTGCACACACTTATATGACAACAGACACGTATATAATACAGTGGAACCCTGAGATAATCAAATATGTTCTGCAGATACCTAAGCGGTTCATAGAAAGTGGGAAAGCAAAGATGATAAAAACCTGCAAACAGTATCAGCAATAAACATTGTGCATCATGAACATTTTCATAGGTTCAGAGGTTGATACTAGGCCATCTGCCCTTGGGCATGTACAAGCATAGCCAGAGTGTGTTTGGCTGCTGCAACCCAGTCAAATCAGAACACTGTGCCCGTGAATAGTAGGTCACAAAAGATAGCCCATTTACGTTTAGTGTATTGTGCCTCTGTCTAGCAGGGACCCAGAAGATATCCCATGGGTACACATACGATCACCCATCCACTTGTCAAGATGTCACCTGTAGGTGGTCAGTGGGTGGCTCTGCTTATGCAAAACTGGGACTACACTCTGCAGTGAGTGGAGCCTTTCGGATAATAATCTGTCCCCCCAGCATGTCCTATTAACATCTGTGCTGAGGTATATGTCCCTGGAGTGTGTAGCTCCAAGGGAGTTGGATATCCTGAGGTGGAGCATGTCCATTAATTCTGGGTCAGATATTGCCTTAAACTACAGGCACACAACACATCCGTGTAGGTGGTAAGTGACTGAGCAGAGCTGGAGTTACTGGATCTGAACTGTGCAGGGCATCCATGTGAGTCCCTACATCTGCTTGATGAGTAACATTTGTGGCCATTACAGTTGCTGCAGGTGTCGGGTAAGGTACAACCCAAATGTGGCATAGTAACCAAGCATGGTTGTGATGAGTATAGGGGCACAATGACCACACGTGATCAACATGTGAAACCACGTGGGATATGGTGGGCTATGTAGAAGTACTGTCTAACTACTTTGGCAATGTGATTGTCAAAGGCAAGAGTACGAACAGGTAGTGTCCCCAAACCCGTAACAACTACTACCATATGTAATGGATTACTACCTATGTGGTAATGTGTGGGCATGTTGTCATTCTCAAAGGGGATGACTATGCAACTAATGGCATGTAGCTGTAGACCATGGCTCAGGCACCAGTCATCCTATCTCTGTGAGACCCTGTATGAGTATGCATGTGCCAGCTGGAGAGTTGATTATGGCACCCAGTTTGCAGCCATCTGCGAGCATGGGCAACCATATCCCTCCTGTGATAGCCTGTATGTCACACAAATATATACTGAACAAGAGAGGTCCCAGGACTGAGCCTTGTGGGATGCCATGTGTAACTGGTGTATAGTCAGACATGGCACCTGCAACACTGAGCATGTGGGTGCTATCCCTGATCCAGGTAGCAATCCATCGTGTGAGATATGTGTCGATATTGATGCCGGTGAGCCTATGCATAATGGCCATGTGGGGTATTGTGTTGAAGGGTTGTGCAAGGTCCAGGCAGGCTGTGTGGACAACCATCCCAACACTGATGGACCTGGTAACTGTTTAAAGAATACAAACAGGTCCAACAGGCAAGATCTGCCCACAACAATGCTGTAATGTGTAGGACCCAGTGTCTGTAGGTTTCCCATGTCTATGTGCATGAGTCTCATTACAATACCCTCCATAGCTTTGCAGAACAGGCTAGTTAGCCTTATAGGCCAATACTGTCATTGGTCTGTTATGGCAGTATTCAGTGGAGCAGGACCACTATCACTGTACGCCATTCTGTGGGTACAAATCCTGCAGTAACCCTGATATTGAACAGTGACGTAATGTGAGGGTTACTTCTGTCATGAAGGCCGTGTATGACACAGGCCGGGACACTGTTTGGTCCCATTGATGCTGTGTTGTCTGCTGTGGGGAGGGCAGCACTCACCTGTTTATTCCTGATGTCAGGGAGGTTACACTCTGTTGGGATGGACAGTACCTCCTTAGGGGGGATGGGGGGAGACATTTGCATTGAACCTGTTTGCCAGGATGTTGGCAATGTCTGTGGGTTCAGGGTATGTTCAGTCAGTATGCAGTACAGCATATCAGTGAGTGTCCAGCCAGGTACCTGAATTAACTGAAGAAGGCCTTGTGAGTGTCCGATGTGTCTGGTGCAATTGTCCATTAGAAGCGGGCCTGACATAAATACACGAGTGATTGTAGCTGTCTGCTGGTACAGATCACAGATGCCTTACCTGTCTGGGATTGTACTCTATCATGTAGCAGCTTCCTCCTTTTGTTGTATAGCATATTAATGGCTGGGGTCCACCAGACAAGGTCCCCTGCCATTGGAGGAGTGAGTCCAGGTGTTATTTTGGATAGCACGATCCATGCAGTCCACTAGGTGTCCATAGAATGTGTATGTAAAAGATTCAGCAGTCTGAGCCATACATACCACTGATCCAGGATCTCTGAAGGATACCACCTTGGTATGGAGAAGTGTGATGTTTGCTTTTGGGAAGTTCACCAAGATTACCCAGGATGGGTGTGGGGACGGGATATGGATGTCCATTGAGATAAAGTATGTTCTGTCCTTACCAATGAGGGGTATATCACAGGTGTGGAACATAGTCCCCATGTTGGTGATAATCATGTCCAATATGTTGTCCCCTCTTGTGGGTGTGGTGACCGGTTGTGCCATAACATATGAGTTTACAAATTATAGCAACTGTTGGGAGAGGGTGTTGGGGCCTGAGTACTATCCCCAGTCAATGTGTGTGTATTTGACATCACCCAGTATAATGGTGTTTGGGGAGACCGTCATATTGTCCAGTGTTCCCCGGAAAGACGAGTGTGGTTGCTGAGTTTGTGAGTTTGGTCTGTAGCAGGCAACAAACCAAAAGGCAGATTTGCACAATGTTAGGTGCATATGTATGGCCTGTTATGCTTTGTGCAGTGCTACCAACCCGGAGGTATGTGTATCGTGTGATGAATATGGATACTCCCCCTATTTGTGTTGGCCATTCCAAGTTATGTGGTCAGAAAGCATGGTACGAAATACAACCTGGTAGTGCTGGTGTGCATGTGGGAGCCTGAACCATGTGTCTGTTAGTGCACAGATATTGCTATTCTCCATACTGAGGAGATTCCTGAGTGTGGTCAATGTGAGGGTAATACATCTGGTGTTGAGCAGCATTAACCCTCAGTGTCATGTACTTTGTAATGTCTATGGAGGTGGGTCTGTCTTTTGAGCCCCGCTTAAATAAGGCAGTATGGTGGCAGCAAGTGCCTTAGCCAGTATTCAAAAGTCCAAGGGTGACAGGTGCAAGCTGTCCATAGGGAAGCTACGTGGCATATCGAGCATGTCACCCCAGGCTGACAGACACTGCATTCCCTTTGAATAACACCAATATGTTAGCCAACTGTTAAATGTGATCAGTTTGTTGGTATACTGAGACATCATACTTGGTGAGTGTAAGATGCTAGACAAGGTCAGGGTCATACTGGCCTAGGCTACATGATCAGAGAGTTCCTCTATGTATCATGTCATGTGGTCCAGGGAGGAACGTCTGAGGTTGTATGCACCAGCATGGACAATGATGGAGCCAGTCCTGGACTTGCTTTGGAGTGACCAGAGTGCATGTGTTATGTGGCAGATCCTGGCACCTGAGAGACCGCTCAAAGTGACTATTCCCTTGTTTGGCCTGGTGAGTGGGATGTCAGTGTGTCTGACATTAAGTGTCACCTATTACAAGTGTATCAGGTGTGTTGTTTAGCCCGAAGGGCAGTGACTGTGTGGCACACTGACATTGTGAACTATGTGATATGTGGGTATTGTAGTGGGGTAACAGTTGTTTGTGTGTCTGCTTTGGTGGTCTCTGCTGCTTAGGCAGAGTATATATAGAGCCTCTGAGTATGTGTATGTGTGATAATGTGGTTTGATTGCTGTTGCTATCGGTGTATGTGAGACTGATATGTGGTGTGTGTGGTCACCTTCACCACCTGATATACCATGCCAGTCATGGGCCGAGAGAGCTCAGCCTCTTGTATGTCAATATTGTTGCATCTCTCACATATATATGAGTGTGTTGGGAGGAGGAGAGAGTTGTCTGTGTACATGAGGCAGATGTGACATTGTGTCATAACTACAATATTCACTAGCTGGACTGGAGAGTACACATGAAACCGACTCCTGGACATGCCAGTATATTATGATGACATACTCTGTAGCCTGATCACAAAGGATCAGTATAGTGTTAAGTGTGTAAAAGAGTATAACCGGGATTAGTGCTCAGGTTTGTTGGTGTTTTGTAAAGAGTAGCTGAGAAGGAGTCCAGACTGAGAATCATGACATGTCCTTCAGCTATGTCATAAATAGTAATGTGCACTCATATATGTCCTGAGTCAGGGCCAACTGTACCTTACTGACAATGCCGACATCTTGTCAGACAGGCCCATATATATATATACATACCCACCTCTCACTGACAATAGTCCCTGACATCATACCAGGAGATATCACGTGTAGAATGGCTGACCAGCTCCCCCCAAAGCCAAAAACATGGCAGCAATTGGATTACAATGTTTCCCAATATGTGTCATGCATGCACTACAGAACAAACAGACCCTGCACCTGAACAGTCTGTTGAGCCTCACCCACTCCACAGGGTCTGGAACCATTGAATGTGTTACAGCAACATATGGCACTCCCCACAAGTGTGGGTGCACAACACACCATGGGAAGTATAGCCCAATAAGCCTATAAAGTCTGATCTGCAAGGCCATGGAGTGCATCATGGCTGAAGTCATAAACAGAGCTATTGGAAGCTGACAAACACACAACCCTACCAACTGTGGTATGTTCATGTGCAGATCATGGTTCCCAAACATGCTACACTGTTTGCAAGGCAGCCACCCAGGACATACATCACTGAACAGAGCTACACATGTCCCACATAGACTTTGCATAGCTCTTCATCAACATCACAGACATATGCCGTATCCACAAAACCAACAATCTGTGCATAGATATGTGCTGACATTTGAAGGGATGTCAATGTGTCCACAGATAGATCACACAAGGTGCGACTCACAGGGTCCTGTTCAAGCTGTTGATAACCGGCCGACCCACATGGATCATTCCTGGCATTGCATAAAAGAAAGGGCACACACATTTCCATGTCCAGTCTGATGATGTCAGCATCCTACAAATATACCAGGAGAACAGAAACCACCCAGTAAAGCATCTAGCACACCGTGTTAATGCATATCTCTCTAGTATCATAACATAGTTAGGTAGGGGTTTGAATCCTGCAAGGACAGTGTGTGTGTGTGTGTGTGTGTGTGTGTGAGTGTGGAGGGGTATGTGTGTGATTTCCTTTGAGAGAAGTAGCCTGTTTGGAGACTGGGAAAACACATTAAAAGAGGTACATCCCTCTTTGGAATGTTTGATGTCAGCAACCTACAAATATACCAGGAGAACAGAAACCACCCAGTAAAGCATCTAGCATGCCGTGTTAATGCATATCTCTCTAGTATCATAACATAGTTAGGTAGGGGGTTGAATCCTGCAAGGACTGTGTGTGTGTGTGTGTGTGTGTGTGTGTGTGTGTGTGTGTGTGTGTGTGTGTGTGTGTGTGTGTGTGTGTGTGTGTGTGATTTCCTTTGAGAGAAGTAGCCTGTTTGGAGACTGGGAAAACACATTAAAAGAGGTACATCCCTCTTTCTGTTTGATGTCAGCATCCTACAAATATTCAAGGAGAACAGAAACCACTCAGTAAAGCATATAGCGTGCCATGTTAATGTATCTCTCTAGTATAATAACTTAGGTAGGGGTTTGAATCCTGCAAGTGCTGTTACTGTGTATGTGTGTGATTTCCTTTGAGAGGAGTATCCTTTTTGGAGACTGGGAAAACACATTAAAAGAGGCACAGCCCTCTTTGGAATGTCTGATGATGTCTGCATCCTACAAATATATCAGGAGAACAGAAATCACCCAGTAAAGCATATAGCACGCCGTGTTAATGCGTATCTCTGTAGTATCGTAACATAGTTAGGTAGGGGGTTGAATCCTGCAAACGCTGACGGTGTGTGTTAGCGTGTGTGTGATTTCCATTGAGAGGAGTAGCCTTTTTGGAGACTGGGAAAACAC
The DNA here is from genome assembly GCF_019279795.1 of Protopterus annectens. Classification (NCBI taxonomy): domain Eukaryota; kingdom Metazoa; phylum Chordata; order Ceratodontiformes; family Protopteridae; genus Protopterus; species Protopterus annectens. The sequence continues at coordinate 332,263,981 of NC_056744.1, read as the reverse complement.
AATAAAAGAGGTACATCCCTCTTTGGAATGTCTGATGATGTCAGCATCCTACAAATATATCAGGAGAACAGAAACCACCCAGTAAAGCATATAGCGCGCTGTGTTAATGCATATCTCTCTAGTATCATAACATAGTCAGGCAGGGGTTTGAATCCTGCAAACGCTGAGGGTGTGCGTGTGTGTGTGCGCCACAGGCGGTCAATGCAGTGTGGGTTTTGCTTTTACTATGGTATGACATATGATTAAAACAGTATGTGCATTGCACACATCGGGTATCTGCGTGGCAAATAAATGTGTACATGTGACCTCAATCAGTACACAGGTGTGAAGCCTGCATACTACATGAATACATTTGTTTCCTTCAACAGATTGTGCCTCTGCTTCTCAGATCATAGGTCACATATGTATGTATGCGACAAGCCGGGCCACTGTCGTGATCCGTGGCCAAGGTCATCTGTGCCACACACACCCATGACACGTACTATAGAGTACTGTGAGTGAGGGTAATTGCCTGGGATATATGTCAGAAATGTTCATACACAACAACGACTGGCAGTAATGGACAGTTATTATAGGTGTACAACAGCCCTGTGGATATGCATGCAGGCCCCTAATCTGTTATGTGAAACACCGATGGACCCCACAATACCTATGGATATGTGGATACCAAGGGACAGATGACATAACACGCGTCTGTCTGTACACATTGGTACCCAACATACACGTTGAGGGCTACCACCTATGTGGTACTTTTGGGATAGTATGTCTAGTAAATGTGGGTGACTATGCCATAGTCGGCTTACGACTATACAACATGTATTGGACAACAGGTATCTGTCTGTATGATACCCTTGTGTAGGATATACGTCCCATCCAGGGAATGCAGTGTAGGCCAATGCATGCATTTCCAGATGTGGATGGACATATCCCTAGTGTGTTTGCATGTACCTAAGAGGGCTATATGCCACACAGGTGTGGTCCCAGGAACATGTGCGGTCAATACCAGTACCGGAAGGATCCAAATGTTATTGAGTTCCCTACAACTATGTGTCATTTGTCAGGACATCATCTAATGATTGCTTATAGTCATGCTGTTGAGGTGGTGTATACTACCAGACTGCAGATCATTGACAGATATCAACAGTATCACCCACAGCATAGTGTCAACCCATGTCATACACACATGTGTACCCATGTTAGTACATATCTGTAGTAGAATGCATACTGGCCATCGAAAGATACCATGAGATGTTAACAATGTGTACAATAGGGTATGTCGCACATCCCACGTGTCCATTATGCATGTACATGCAGCAGTGCGCACACACCATGTTCACAGATGTACACCTGCTAATTTGTAATGCACACATCACACACGTACTGTCCACTCACTAATACATGCTGGCAACACTGTACACTTCAGCCAAGTGGCACATGGGTGGACAATACATACTCAGACCTAACACTGGTGTAAACAATGCTACAATGACTATCAGAGCTGTGATGCATAATGCCTGCTTAGATATACCTACAAGGATATCAGTACACTTTCCTGTTGGCAAATTGTTACTATTGCTACACTGCTATAATGTCACCTTGTGCATCAGAACTATGATAGCCTATTTCTGCATCAATGTTACAGATGACAGGAGGTGGCACAGGTGTCATCATATGCACAGGGTGTGTTTCTGGTTTGCCAGAGCCTTACACTGACCCATCCAATCGACATGTGTGTGTGTGTGTGTGTGAGGGACAACAGTACAGCATGTGCCAATGTTGATGTAATGTGTGTGTGTATGTGTGAGCCCTAGTTTGGTTAATGTGTGGGTGTCTGCATGCACACAACTCCACCATGTGGCTGCCATATACTGGCGGTTGTGGGACAGCCACAGACTGTACCTGCTAGGCCATACAGATCACTGTCTCTGGCCATGGACACAGTACCTGTGCCTGGCAGGGGTGCTACGGGCATTATCGGGTACCAACCCTAACTGGGTGCTATCATCTGAGGCAGAGGTATGATGACTGGACCCATGTCCCTGCTGGGACTGGCCAGTGCCACGTGCACGTGGTCTAGTAGGACGGTCAATGGACAGCCCAGCCCCAGCATTGCTGGGGCTGGTACTGCCACTACGGGAGCGGCTGTCATACGTGGTCCATCCGCGACAACTGCCAGTTGATGCTGTTGCTGGCATGCATCCACTTCCCATCCGTCCCGCACAGTCCTGGCTTATGGCTAACACATTGTGGAGGACATCTAATGTCTCCCTCCAACGGCTATCAATGACCTCGGTGTAATTCCGGAGGGCATCGGCAAGGTCACGGATGCTGCCATTGATAGTGTAATGGGCCCTCTACGCCCATAGTCCCTGTCGGGTGTACCGTTCCATATGTGCCTGTGCCTGCATTACAGCCAGGAATATACTGGAGGTTGTAATACCTCTGGGGGCACGTCTGCCAGGGGCAATATGACCAGTGGTGCTCCCCCGAGAACCTCTGGACATCCACCTATGTGGCACCATTCCAGTAATCCGGCTATGGCTGCTGTAAGGGGATGAACATGCCATGGGTACCACACTCCCCTGGTCAATGCCGACTGTATGCTGTCCCTCAGCTAAGGCCATTGGTGATGAGGGATGTATTGGCAGTATGAGTGTGCGCATAGATGGGGTTGAACGCTGTGTACTGTCGATTGGTGGACCAACAACAGACCCTGGCAGACCTTCCTGTGCCACAATACATGTCTCATAATCTCCACTATTAGTGGCAGTGACATCAGGTTCCCTGCTGCATTCAGACACCCCTAACTCAGCACCTGTGGAAGGAAGACAGGAAACAGACTTCACAATCTGTACATGATGTTAGCACACATGAACACAAATACACTGCTCACCACAGCATATACACACACACACACACACACACGCACACACACACACACCAGCAATCCAACACGTACACAATAGTGGGTGAAGGTGGGTGACAGTATCACAAGGCAAACAGTCACCTCACACGTGTCAGCATGCAGAATATGTGTTGCTCAAGACCATGCAGTGCAAGTGTAGACGGCCCTATTTAATGACTTTATACATGGCTGTGATGCATGTGTGTAGTTGTTCAGTGATTGTCTACACCCTGGAACACAATTTGTACATGGACACAACATTTCTGTGCAAGTATTATCTGCTCTACAATGTCCTGTGCACCATCACTCAATGGTATACATACCATGGCTGCATGTGTTATCTGTGTGACACATAGATTGCCATGTCTGCTTACAGTGTCTGTGTCCATAGCAAATAGTGGGCACAGGTGTAGCAAATGCATGCAATGTACAGACATGGGATGAGTGGTGCATGTAGATGTGAAGGAATCCCAATGCTCGACATGGCCATTGTACAGTGGTTATGGTGAGTGTGGGACATATTGCAGATATGTTGGTGCCAGCCATGACATGGCATGCTACATGACTGCAACATTAAACACCACACATACCCAATGTGTGTCATGTGACCTATACACCCAATAGCATTCCAGGACATATATGTGACTCTCTGTACAGATGGCGACAGCTGTGCATATTGTGTATACTGGCATATGTAAGCATACACACAACATGCTATGCATATTGTGTATAGGTGCATATGTTTGCGCACACAACAATGAGGTGCAAAGCAAAGATTGCTATGTGTAGTACTGTGGTCACTGTAACTGGATGGGGTGTACTACCATGTGCTATCCTCATCATCATGCATCTTGTGGTCACTCACGGCTACTACTGTGTGACAGACCACCACCTAGCATGCTGTACCTGAACTACAGTGCCGTGGCTACGTTCACTATTACACAGCCACTTTGTACATGGGTGTATGAGGTGCCCAATAGGGAGCATTGCCTAATACGACTGTGTTATGTGTTGGAGTGTTGCACAGCCCCATGATAGGCCTCTACCCCTGAGGTACATCATGTGTGTGTGGATGACATGTGGGATACTAAGGTGTGACCTTACAGCGGGTGTGTGGTTATGCCATATGTAGCATGTCTTTGTGTACTGCATATGATAAACGTGTTATGTTGTGTACAGGTGTTGTAACTATGCCTATCCAATGTGCAGTACGGAGTTGCCACAACTGTGGCGTATGCTCTGTGTATTGCATGTCAGTGAGGCAGCTACTGACATTACTGAGCTGTGCAACGTCTTAAAGCAAACATGCACGGCATGCATTATGCATAGGTGTGCTACATGTACATGGCCTACACCTCACCTATGACATGCATATTTCATTACCGACATTGCAGTTATAACACACTCACCAGCATGGATCGGCTGCCCTGCTGTCACACCAGAGGGACCTATGAGAATATGAGAGAGTTCGTCAGTGGCCACAACTGTGGCATTGCTACAGTGGGTATGCTAAACTGCAGTATAACAACAGTCAACAGTCACAGGTGTACAGATATTATTTGAAATATCAGTACTGCACAACACTAGGCAGCAGAACTGCTAAACACACAGTACACATCTCAAGTAGACATAATCTAACAATACAGTTAACTGTCGTCTACAGATAGGGCATGTTACCTGCTTGCTCCAGGTGGACGTGCTGGGTGGTTCCAGCCTCCATGACAACACATGTCAGAGGTTGATGTTGCTGTTGTCCAGGAGCCACCACGCTTAGGAGCAACTCCTCCACTCTGGTGAGGGGGGATGAATGGCCACCCCACCACCTGTGGCAAGCTGTTGTCTTTGGATATCAGACACATGCCGCCGGACATGTCTAATTAAATCACTGCAGTGATGGCATACCTGCTCATATGTCCAGTTATGCATGTCTATGTCATTTACCTGAGGAACAAGTTCCTGCCACAGTGCAGTCCACTCCTGCTGGTGCTGGCTGCTTCTGGAGAACAGCATCAAGTGCTGCTGCAATAGGCTTGGTAGTATCACCTCTTCCTCATTCGCTGTGTATGATGGATTGTGTTGGTGGGCCGTCTGGCTGAAAAAGATATGAACACTGTGTGAGTGAGTCCTGTGGCACACTTTACACATTTAACCACAGATATCACTTTACTGGCATATATACCATCTATTGTCTGTGAGAGGTTACACACGTTCAATACCAGTTATTGGTTCTCTGGCCACAACTAACAGTGCCTGGCACACTCTATATATCACATCACTATACAACAGTACCCGACAAACTGTTTGTGACACATTGCACAACCTCAAGACAGGGGTGTATATCACACCAATGCACGAACAGAGATGTCATCCATTGCAATGGATGTAAAGTACAGGTACAGTAGTACCAGTCAACCACCCTAGTCATTGATGCCATAGCCCTGCCTAACAGATGTGCACAGTTGTTACTATAGGTGGCATACTGCTGTAACAGAGTATATATGTTGCTGGATACACACATATACCCTGTAACAAACATATGATTGCAGCCATTGTACAGGCATGATTACACACACATCAGACAAACATACAACACACCACTGTGTGCCAACACAGATGAGCATTACCTGTGTACCACACAGTACTGTGTGCCACTACTTACACACCCTTATGCCTGAGTTTTGTCCTCTGTGCAGACTACAGGAAACACACATGACAGTGTTTCCAAGCAATGTAAACACACACCATACTGTGCTGTTTAGGCCTACAGCTTCTGGTAGTACTACAGTTCATATGGGAGTTGGAGTCACCAGCAGTACCACTCACTAAGCATACATGTATTGCTTTAGCCTACAATGAGACACCACATTCGTCAACACGGAACTACGTCACATCATATGCCGTACTACTATGTCTGCCTAACAGTACATTACACACCATTTGCTGTCCTCACAGCTAGGATAGACACTACCATGTCAGATACAACTTCACACTAAGCTATCACACCTTTACAGACCTTGCACACATTCAGCGTTACACTTATTCAACCTCACATAGCAGGTATTGCATTGAGTACATGTGAGAGTGCATAGTGTCATAGGTAGGTAATATGCTGTTGGCCCTAGGGCTTACGGCAGCCTAGCCATATACTACCCTGGCCTTTGACACACATGTACTTTGATTTCACTTGCCCCTGCCAACCAGAACCACAGAGGTGTTTCCTGGGGTGTATTACCAATCTCCCACACAATCATCAGGGGTATTGATGACAACTGCTAATGAGGAGCCTTGTTTGCTATTGCTAGGTGGTCTATTCCGTTGTATGGCATATCTCTGAGATGGGAGCCTATCCCTCCAGAATGTGCTGTTTAGTGAGCTGACAAGGTTTAGGACCCTAGAGCGTGTATTCTGGAGGGATTGTGATATGTTGCCATGGTGGATGTCACCCAGCTATGGGTGTGACATACCTTTGTATGTCCGGCAGAGGTCACCTCTGTGTGGCCAGTATGCAATACAGTGTAGATGTGGTTTTGTGAGTCAGTCTGCATAGGGCATCTGTTTGCGGCCAGTATTACCCTTTGGGAGGTATGTCTGTGACCTTTTCACCTGGTGCAGTTGTCATGTGAGGTACATACCACACAGGGCATTGTGATGAGTAGAGGGGAATACTGCCCTATATTTCTATAGATGACACACCTGTTGTCATGACACATAACATACATACCGATTACAGGTGTAGTGTGGCACTGTCTCCATCAAAGCGGAGGCTAATGTCCACCTGTGTCCCATGTTCCCTTATCATACCTTCACTGTTAGGTCGATCTCTACCTATGTGGTAGTTAATTGGTACAGTGTTTTGGAAAGGAGGAATGGCACTGCAGTATCAACACTTGTCTACAGTCCATGCCTTGGTCACCACACACCTGTTGCTGTACATATGACCCCGTGTCACTCTGTCTCTCCCTCTCTCTATATATGGCTATATATATATATATATATATATATGCATATCTATACACATACATGTACACATCCATTGCTGTACACATGGATGTACATATAGGCACATGTACAGTCCACCTTTCATGGTGGGGATATCACTTATGCAAGGGATGTACAGTTATGTGATTATATTGCACAGTGTTGTGCAGAATGCATGTGGGTGTTCTCAGCCCATGTAGCATTAGCAGGCCTCACTGGCTCTAACACCGCAGATCTGACATCAGTCCCACAGCATTTAACCACCACATGACATATCAGCACTGCATGCTGTTTTCTAGGCCACACACTATGACCTACATACATATATGCACATATCAACCTTCAATGACAGATATCTGTCCACCCTTCACTAACAGTTGCAGTATGTCCCTTGCCCTATGCACATGTGCGGATACAGATAAATACGTACTGCTGCCACACATGGATGATTTGCAGTGTGTAGAGTACTCTTCAGGAACATCTACTACATGCCAACACATACATATGAGTTTACATACCTTACCTTTGTATTTCCCTGCTCCGTGTGTTACATTTTTGTAGGTTTTTATTTTTTTTTTGGTTGTTTGTTTTGGGTTTTCCCCCTCTATTTCGGTTTATGTCTCAGTTTCTCTCTCTGTTGTGTCTCTGTCTCTGTCTGTGGCTCTCTCTCTGTCTCCCAGCACCTGCAATGATAGAATTGCATGTGTGGACTGCAGGTACAGCCTGCTTTTCTAGGTATCTGCAATTGTGCATGTGACAGCCTCTGCACCAATTGCTGCCCACCATTCAGTAATTGCATGCAGCCTGCTGTGTGGTGATTGCAGCCCACTGCTATAAAATGCTAGGTTAGGTAGGCATAGCCCTTTCAGCTGTCCAAGGTGGGGCCCATGCTTGTTTGCTCTGGACACTGTTGTGCCAGTCAGAAGGTTGGTATATCTCACTTATCTGAAGCTAGGGTTGTAGCCAGTTATATGCATGTTGTACTCAAACCTGAATGTTGCTGCTTCCAGTACACACTTCTCAGTGTAGACATGTACTCACCCCTCCAAATGCTAACACAGGATACATGGGAGTATGTACTTTATTTCTGACTTACACAATTAACTGCCATACACATGTGGTTATTGTACTGTATTCCTGTGGCCAGTATTTATCCTGGTCTGATACTGTGTGGTATTTGTAAGGTGCTACTGTAACATTATTCCCTGCTAGGATGGCTGGTTCTCCTTTCACAGTCATGTCATGCAATTCCACAACAACTGCTGGTAAAGACCCACAGAACAGGATTTGTGTTATACCATTCCTAATTTCCATTTACATTCCTACATTGTAATGCATGATATATTTATTTCATAGGTTAATAGGTTCATAGGTTCATACTAGGTTTTAATAAAACTATGCCTATTATTTTGCTGTGCCTCTGTCAAGCAGTGACACTGAAGTAATCCCTGGGGTATATCTGCGATCCCCCATCCATTGGTCAAGATTCCTCTTGAACAAGGCCAGCGAGGTGCTCTGCCTCACATGTACCGGGATTTTGTTCCACAGCATAATGAGTCTCTGGGTGATGAATCTGTCCCTCCAGCACATTCTATTAATAACCGTGTCAAGGTTTAAGTCTCCCGCCCTTGTCTTTCTGAGGGATCTAGATTTTTTGAGGTGAAGCATATTCATCAAATCAGGGTTTGACATGGCCTTATATGTCAGGCACAGGTCACCTCTGAGCAAGCGGTATGAGACTGAATAGAGCTGGAGTTCTTTCAGTCGGGCAGCATAAGACATATTTTTGAGACCCTTTATCCTTTTGGTGAGGAACTTTTGGGGCCTTTCCAGCTGCTGCAGGTGTCGGGTCAGATACATTCCGAATGGGGCATTGTACTCAATCATAGGTCTAATGAGTGATGAGTACAAGGGGACGATGACCTCCCTTGATCTAGATGTGAATCCCTTCATGATCAGGTGGGCAATGTAGAAGGTTTTCCTAACTACTTTAGCAACATGAGTGTCAAACGAAGGCTACTGTCAACCTGGGTCCCCAGATCCCTGATGACTTCTTCTGTGCTCAGTGGATTGCCACCTATATGGTAGCTAGGGTAACCTTGTTTTTCCCAAGGGTATGACTATGCATTTCTTGGCATTTAACTTTAGGCCATGGCTCTGGCACCAGTTATCCGTTTCTGTGAGGCCCTTCTGAAGGATATCTGTGTCAGATGTGTTTCGACTATGCCAGTTTGCAGTCATCTGCAAACTTTGTCAGCCATAACCCTCCTGTGTTTGCTTGTACTTTAGAAAAGTAGATGCCGAACAAGAGTGGACCCAGGACTGAGCCCTGTGGGACACCACTTGTGACAGGCTTTGAGTCTGACATGGCTCCAGCAACTCTGACCCTGTGGGTTCTGTCACTTAGCCAGTTTGCAACCCATCTTGTGATGTATGGGTTTACATTCAAGCTGATGAGTTTTTCGATGATACCTGAGTGGGGTATTGTGTCAAAGGCCTTTGCCAGGTCAAGGTAGGCTGTATGGACTGCCTTTCCCTCATCAATGGCCTTGGTGACTGTCTCGAAAAAGTCAACCAAGTTTAAAAGGCATGATCTGCCTTTGACAAAGCCAAACTGGGTTGGATCCAAAGTCTGCAAGTTCCCTATGTCTTTATTTATGAGTTCCATTATGATCCTCTCCATGGCTTTGCAGATAAGGCTTGTCAAGCTAATGGGGCGGTAATTTCCAGGGTCGGTGGAGGCACCCTTGTGAAGTGGGACCACAGTCGCTGTGTGCCACTCCTTGGGTACGTATCCTGAGGTGAGGCTAAGATTAAACAGCTGTCCTAACTGCGGGTTTAATTCCTCATTGAGTTCGTGGAGCACACAGCCGGGGACACCATCCGGTCCCATGGATGCTGTGTTTTTTGCTTTGGAGAGAGCAGTTCTCACCTGGGCGTTGGAGATGTTTGGGGGGCTACAATCCTCTGGCATAGATATCTCTCCTTTTGGGGGGGAGAAGTTTGCACTGAACCTGTCAGCCAGTATGTTGGCAATGTGTGTAGGTTCAGTAATCTTCACATCATTTTGAACTAATTCTGAGCATATCTGGGAGTTTCCTCCTAGGTTTCTAACATAGCTAAAGAAGGCCTTATGATTGTCTTTTGAGTCCTTGGCGATTTTTCTCTCAAAATTTGCCTTGGATGATTTTATGAGAGCTCTTAGTTTTTTACTTATAATGATCAAAGGTGTCTTACCTTTCAAGGATTTTGCTCTATCTTGTAGTAGCTTCCTCCTTTTGTTGTAGAGCCTGTTTATGGCTTGGGTCCACCAGACTGGACGCTTGCCTTTGGTACAAAGAGTCTTAGTTTTGTTTGGGATTGCCTGATCCATGCAGTCCTGTAGGTGCTGGTAGAAGGAATTTGTAAGTGATTCAGCGGTTTCAGTAATGTTTACCACTGGCTCAGGGGCCTTAAAGGAGACCACACTAGTTTTTAGAAGTGTGAAGTCGGCTTTTGAGAAGTTTTTCACTGTGGTCTTTTTTATTTCAGGTGGGGGCGAGATGAGGACCTCCAGCGAGATTAGTTTATGATCTGATCTCACCAGTGAGGGGTATACTTCCGGTGTTGAACATTGTGATCCCATGTTCGTGATGATGAGATCAAGTATGTTTTCTCCTCTTGTGGGGATGGTGACTAGTTGTTCAATGGCATTTGAGTTTATGAACTCCAGGAACCTTTGGGCTAGAGTGTTTGGGCTTGAGTAGTGTTCCCAGTCTATATTAGGGTAGTTGAAGTCACCTAGTATGATGGTGTTTGGAGATACATTTATCCCTCCATTGTTTTCAGGAAGGCCATGTGAGGTTCCTGAGTTTGAGAGGGTGGCCTGTAACATGCTACAAATTGCAGAGCAGTCTTGCCTATGGTTAATTGCACCTGGATGGTCTCCGATGCATCGTGCATTGCCACCAACCTTGAGGTGTGGGTGTCCTTTATGAATATGGACACCCCTCCTTTCTTGGTGTTGTCTGGATTTTGGGGCGGAGCATGATATGAGGTGAAACCTGCTAGTGCTGGGGTGCTCTCAGGAGCCTTGAACCAGGTTTCTGTCACAGCACAGACATCGATGTTCTCCATACTGAGAAGGGCCTCGAGTGCGTGCATCTTGAGATTAAGACTTCTGGCATTGAGCAGCATTACCCTTAGTTTTTTTACTTTTTTGTGTTCTAGGGTGGTAGGTTTAGAATTTGAGCCTTGCCTAAAAAAGGCACTATGGGGGTGGCAAGAGCTTTTGCCAATATCCGGAAGCCTAGGGGTGACAGGTGCAAGCCGTCCCTTGCGAAGCAGTGTGGCTTGTCCAGCATGTCATCCCAGGCAGACAGATATTGGATCCCCTTTGAATGACACCAGAATTTAAGCCAATTATTAAAGCTGATCATCTTTTCACTGTATTGTGGCATCATTCTAGGTGAAGGTAGGATACTGCTCAAGGTCAGGGTCATACCTGCCTGGGCTACATAATCAGAGAGCTCCTTAATGTCTCTTTTCATGTAGTCCAAGGAGGTACGTCTCAGGTCGTTGACACCAGCGTGGACAATGACTGAGTCGTACTTGTACCTGCTGTTGAGAGACCTAAGTACTTGTGTTATGTGGCGGATTCTAGCGCCCGACAGGCAGCTTACTGTGACCTTCTCCTTACTCAGTCTGGTGAGCGGGACGTCAGTGTGTCTGACTATGGAGTCACCTATGACAAGTATGTTTGGTGTTGTATTTGGCCTTAAGGGCAGTGACTGCTTTGCACACTGATTTTGTTGTTTATGTGTTGTTTGTGTGGTGTATTGAGTTTGCAGTTGCTTGGGTGTCTGCTTTGGAGGCCTCTGCTGTTTAGGTAAATTTTTACTCAGAGCCTCGAGTATGTCTTAGTGTGTTTATGTGTTTGATTCAGTGGTGTGGTTGAGTTAGTGAGACTGGTATTGTGGTGTGTGTAGTTGCCTTCTCCTCCTGCCTGGTCTTGCCAGTCCTGAGTTGAGAGAGCTCAGCCTCCAGTCTGGCTAAATAGCTGCATCTCTCACAAGTGTTAGTGTTACGTGGGAGGAGGAGAGGGTTGTCCGTGTACATGAGGCAATTGTAACATTGTCTCAGAATTCCCAGATTCACCAACTGGGCAGGAGAGGATGCCAGCATCTGACCCTTCGACATGCTAGAAAGAATTATGAGTTGGTATGAGAAAGAAAAGTAGTGGGCTTAGCAGGAAGTGGGCACTCCTGGGGGTTTTGCTAGTGAGAGATTTGTATAATATAGAGTGCTTGACCTGCAAAGAGAATGCTTATAAGACAAGGGATATGCTTATAAGACAAGTGCTGAGCTTTTGAGAAGAAAAAGCTATTTGGAACAAGTGCTGCACTTTTTAGTGTAGGTGTAAACTGTTTAGATTCCTAACAGAGCAGTTCTAAGGGAAAAATTGAAGAACAGACTTTCTGGAGCCAGAAAGAGTTTAACCGGCGCTGCCCGATGCTGCTCTAGTGGCAACTCCGCTTCTAAAGCTAAAGCACGTTAAAGCGTGCTTGATAGCAGGGGCTGGAAAGAAGCAGGAATAGACCCAAACAGGAAAATAAAACTACAGTTTCAAGTCAGTAACCACCTCTACGGGGGGCAGGGAAGCTGCTCAATGTTAGTCACAGTCACTGATCAACAGAGAGACCCTCCTTCAGCCCAAGCAAAAATGACCTCACAGAAACTTTCAAACAGTTCAGGAACAGCAAGCCTGTAACTGAACTTTTTTAACTCTCAGAAAAGTGGGAAAAAGCAAGATTTTTTTTTTTTTGTTTTTGTTTTTTACAGAGATAGCAGAGGTTCACAAGTAATATCAAGTTATAACAGTGCAGTAAATGACCCCACACAAGAGTGCTAGGTCAAGGACAGAAAATATGCAAGTTTTAAGAAAAAAACAATTTAAAATTAAGTGCAAACAGGAAATTCAGCAAACAGCTTTTGGTTGTGCTCTAAATACAGCTACTAATACAGAAATCAAGTTTAACAAGCCAGAAAATGCTCAAGCTAGGCAGCTATGCAGAAAAACTTAGCAAATAAACAGAGAAAAAAATACTTAAAATCTCAAAAGTGGCTCCATTCTTCTCTCAGCGTTTTTTTCCTCTTGGAGGGTGCTTCACCAACAGCCAACAAGCCTGAAAAGACACCCAAACCACGAGGCAACTAGGTTTTAAGAGAGGAAGATGGAGTTATGGAAATGACCCCTAGTGGCCAATAAAACTACAGTTTCAAGTCAGTAACCACCTCTACGGGGGGCAGGGAAGCTGCTCAATGTTAGTCACTGCCACTGATCAACAGAGAGACCCTCCTTCAGCCCAAGCAAAAATGGCCTCACAGAAACTTTCAAACAGTTCAGGAACAGCAAGCCTGTAACTGAACTTTTTTAACTCTCAGAAAAGTGGGAAAAAGCAAGATTTTTTTGTTTTGTTTTTTACAGAGATAGCAGAGGTTCACAAGTAATATCAAGTTATAACAGTGCAGTAAATGACCCCACACAAGAGTGCTAGGTCAAGGACAGAAAATATGCAAGTTTTAAGAAAAAAATGATTTAAAATTAAGTGCAAACAGGAAATTCAGCAAACAGCTTTTGGTTGTGCTCTAAATACAGCTACTAATACAGAAATCAAGTTTAACAAGCCAGAAAATGCTCAAGCTAGGCAGCTATGCAGAAAAACTTAGCAAATAAACAGAGAAAAAATACTTAAAATCTCAAAAGTGGCTCCCTTCTTCTCTCAGCGTTTTTTCCTCTTGGAGGGTGCTTCACCAACAGACAACAAGCCTGAAAAGACACCCAAACCACGAGGCAACTAGGTTTTAAGAGAGGAAGATGAAGGAGTTATGGAAATGACCCTAGTGGCCAATAAAACTACAGTTTCAAGTCAGTAACCACCTCTATGGGGGGCAGGGAAGCTGCTCAATGTTAGTCACTGCCACTGATCAACAGAGAGACCCTCCTTCAGCCCAAGCAAAATGGCCTCACAGAAACTTTCAAACAGTTCAGGAACAGCAAGCCTGTAACTGAACTTTTAACTCTCAGAAAAGTAGGAAAAATGCAAGATTTTTTTTGTTTTTGTTTTTACAGAGATAGCAGAGGTTCACAAGTAATATCAAGTTATAACAGTGCAGTAAATGACCCCACACAAGAGTGCTAGGTCAAGGACAGAAAATATGCAAGTTTTAAGAAAAAAAAACGATTTAAAATTAAGTGCAAACAGGAAATTCAGCAAACAGCTTTTGGTTGTGCTCTAAATACAGCTACTAATACAGAAATCAAGTTTAACAAGCCAGAAAATGCTCAAGCTAGGCAGCTATGCAGAAAAACTTAGCAAATAAACAGAGAAAAAATACTTAAAATCTCAAAAGTGGCTCCCTTCTTCTCTCAGTGTTTTTTCCTCTTGGAGGGTGCTTCACCAACAGCCAAATTATTTGTATATCGGCTATGGCTTAGTGGTAATTCATGCAGTCTATTGTGTCAATGGTCTGGGGTTCGAGACTGGCAAAGGTTTTTTCTTTTGATGCTCAGCAGAACAAGGGCCCCGCCATAGAGTGACTATGGCACTTTTAAGCAGTTGTAAGCGGGTCTGCGCGGTTTTGCGCAACACTTAGCTAAGAGCACACATGCGCACACTCGCTTAAACCTGCTTACTACTGCTTAAAAGTGCTTACTCCCACTAACCTCCACGCTGATTTCTTTTAAAGAAAAGAAAATGGGGAGATAGGAAAGTGATGAAAAAGGGGGGCACAAAGAGGGACAGACCATAGGTAAACAAGCTCAGGATGTGCAGGACGGCTGTAGGGAAGGTCCATAGCTGCCCATTTCTTTACCAGCAACAGCTGTGCATATGCAATAAATTTGGAGTGATATTTGAAACCTTCCACCCCTGGGAGAGGGGTGAGAACAACAAAGTATGTTGTACTGCCAATTATAATTATCAGTTTACATGTCCAATGGACATGTGTGTGAAATGGGCAGCTATGTATGGGGCATAATTTTTTTGTGGTACAGATTGCCCTTTTTTTTTTTTTTCAGGTGAGAATGGGAAGTGAGGTACAGGAAGTAGGTATGTCCGGGGAGGTAGGTTGGGGAGGTAAACAGACAAGACAGACAAGACGCATACAGGGGCGGTGTATGACACATGGGTGAACACAACTGACGGGGTCGGATGTTTGGAAATCGCAAGCCCATGAGCCCACAGATGGTTACAGTGGAACTGAGATCCCCACCCATGGGCAGTCACCACTGCACCTTCACAGCCCCGAGGGTGGCTGTGCTGGTGGCTGCGTAGGATGGGCAGGCTCACCCGTGAGACGTGCCACTCTCACCTTAAGCTGGTGTAGGGGATCAGCGACTGAACGCTGGATCTCCCTACACACCACAACCCGGACCCTTCAAAGGGAAGACAGGTGGCCTTCTCCTCCCATGCTTGCACGGGGGGACGAGCCCCATCCCCTGCAGCACTTCCACCCAAAGGTGGCACAGGACCAACAGAGTAGGGGAGCCCGGGCTGGGCACCGGGCCTGCTGGTGCCAGGTGCACTCGCCAGCTGAGGAGGGACAGGTGGGTCTGCTGGGACCGGCCTTCCCATACGTTCTGTGATTAGGTGTGTTTAATTACAACATAAACAACAGCATTCCAGATTAGTTGTAACAGCATGCAGTAATATTCCCATTAACCCAACACACCAAGGTTCCAACAGTTGAACAGCAAGCATAACACATGCATATATTGAACCACAGTGGATATTCCAACAGCATGCAGGGATGTTTGGTAGCAACAGGCCACCATGATTGTGGTGCTTAAACAGGGCACATGCATCAACATGAATGCAAATATTTATAGAACAATAGGACATATATCCCAACAAATATTTAAGATTACACATACACATTGAGGTGTGGAATTGCATGGTTTATGCACATACAGTAGAGTGTAGAAAAAACCTCAGTTAACATCTTATAATTACCTTTTAGTCTACACTACATTCCTAGTGACTGCAGGTGTATATCCCCTACATGTATTATTACACTTGCCACCATACATTAGGCTGTGTAATGGGTTTGGCTAGTTCAATATATGCCTAACCTATATCTGACATACTAACTGTCCAGGATGCAGATGTTATTGCTACATATTTCTTGATTGCATTTCTATTTCTTTATCTACATATCTGGGATGTTTTCACATGACATTTTCACTTTGATTTGTACAGAACCCTGCATTTCTTGACACACACTCACATTTCTGAGGATAAACTAACATGCTACACATGTGCCCGATTTACTTATGCATGCCAGCCAGTAACTGACTGTTGCAGACTGTGTATATATGCTTCACAGCTACTAGCACTTCCATCACCCACTTTATACCACCACCCACTTTATATGGGACTGCACAACTCTGGGTTGCCAGCACTTTTTCAAACAGTACTATTTGTATAATGCAAGGGTACAACAATATTTCAAACTCTGTGACAGACACACTCCGGGTTTTAGACCTTTATTAATGGCATTACACACTTTTCCACAAGCTCACTCCTTTATTTGTTTTAACGGTGCATATGGCAGACATGTTCAAGACATATTATTATACCTTTATTAATAGGTTAGAACACTCTCTTTTCAGGCTCACTCACTTATTTTATATGACAGTGCCTGCAGAGATAGTATTCCAGACATATGTTACCTTTCTTAATGGGTTACTACACTCTTTTTCTGCCTCTCTGATGTTTTTATCTGGCAGTACATGCAGAGGTCTTATTCAGGCAATTTTATGGCTGTATTATTGGACTACAACACTTTCTTTCATGCTCTATCCCATATTTTATATAACAATACATGCAGAATAATCACTAACCTGCCTGGTGGTGCAGCCTATCAGCATAGGCTTGCTGATTCGCAGCACGGTCACCTGCAGCTGTAAAGTAAATGAAGGGATATTGAGACATACCTATCCATTATACATACTCAATTATCAATTCTTACATACTGCATTCCATGGCTACATACTCAGTTGTGGGGCATTCTGCATCCCACAGGCCTCCTGTATCCATTGGTTCAGGCGGTCCTGCTTCCATCTCTTCAGGTCTGCATGGTGGTGACGGACCTGCTCACCAGTCTGAGGAACGCCTGAGGCACTGGTGAGGTCATGAGCTAACCGGTTCCAAGCCTCTGCCTTGTACTCCATCCCTTGGAACTGGCCCTGCAGGAGTCTTGACTCATGATGGTGGGCAAGGAGCCAAACCATGTATTTCGACTCCTCGATGCCCCAACATTGCGCTCGGAAGCATGTTCCCTCTCTGACACCAGCCATTCTAACTGCAGATGTGAGCTACAATCAGTTATGGTGTGTATTCCCACCTATGGGGCTTAAATATGCCACATTTCCCACACTTTTATGTGATTGGCCATTTTTTTAAATTCTCGGCTGACTGGAGACCTGCTTAGTAATGGTTAAACTACCATTAGTAAGTATATGTCTGTTAACAGTGGCTGTTTCCCCTAAGTTGTCATGGCTTAGTGGTTCTGTACTTTGCTTGTGATGCACAGAGTCCTGGGTTCGAACCTAGTCATTCATTTTATTTTCATACTGTCCAGACAGGCTAGGGGGTGTGGCTGCGTTTAAGCAACTTTGCTCTATGTTGCTCCTCGGTGCCCTATGGTGCCCTGGTTGGCGCGGCACGCACGTCCACGCAAACACATTGTGCTAATTAAAGCGCTATTTCACTATGGGCACCTCTATTGCGCTGGGTTAACCATTATTAAACAATGGCCAACTCTATTGCACTAGGTGAAGTGCTGCTTAACTGCAGGCAATTATATATCAGGATCATTTAAAATAAGAAGTTATGTACTTACCATAACGTTCCATCTGAGTAGGTAAACTTCATTTGTCAGCAACCTTTGGGAATTGGATCTGACCTCGGATCCGAGCCGGCAGTTTTCAACAGCTTTAGATCCGAGCTCCAAGCTCCTCCCCCTACCCATAATCCCCTGCCAACCCTGACTGAACTCAGATCAAGTTTGCCCAACAGCAGAAAACTGCTAGCAATGACTAATCCCAAGATAAATGGGTAAAACCCATGGACCTGAGTATGAGAACATTTGCAAGTGAGGGGGCAGGAAGGAGGGATGGTTGCTGACAAATGAAGTTTACCTACTCAGATGGAACGTTATGGTGAGTACATTACTTCTTAATCTGAAGTAGTTAACTTCATTTGTGCAGCAACCTTTGGGACAGAGTCCCCAGCTACCTGAACCTTGGGCGGCCTTTATGGAAGGATGTTCTGGAGCAATGCAGAGCCAAAGGATGCTCTCCCTCTTGGGATAATGTCCAATTTGTAGTGACTGATAAAAGTATGAGATGAAGGCTAAGTGGCTGCCGAGCAAATATCATCCAAAGAAACTCTAGCTTTGAAAGCCTCAGAGGTAGACATAGATCGAGTAGAGTAGGCATGGACTCCTTGAGGTGCAGGCCTGCCCGAACTGTCATATGCTAAAATAATGCATTGTGAAATCCATCTAGAGAGTGTGACTTTTGATACAGGTTTACCCAAGTTAAATTTGGCAAAGGAGACGAACAACTGGTTGGATTTCCTATGACCAGATGTCCTGTGGATGTAGAAGTGAAGTTGCCTATGCACATCCAATGAATGTAATTTGTATTCCCCTTTGTTATGATAGTTAGGAAAAAAGACTGGCAAGTTGATGGACTGGTTAATATTTGACTCAGAGGCAACCTTGGGAAGAAAAGAGGGATTGGTCCTGAGGTAAACTCTATCCTTGTGAAAGGTCAAGTAAGGCGGTTTTACACATAGGGCCTGTAGTTCAGAGACCCTTCGAGCCGAGGTGTTGGCGACAAGAAAGGCTGTTTTCCATGATAAGAATTTAAGACCTATGGAGGCTGCAGGCTCACAAGGGGGAGCTGTCAAGGCCTGAAGCACCAACGTTAAATCCCAAGGAGGGACCACCTCCTTCACTGGGGGTCTGAGCAAAAAGGTGCCCTTCAAAAAGGTCTTACACAATGTTGTGGTGATCAAAGGGCCCAATTAATTTCCAACGTGATGAGAGATGGCTGCTAGTTGGACCTTGACTGTGGAGGAACTAGCTCCTTGATGAAACAGTCCTGACAAAGTCTAATACGGTGGGCAAAGGAGCTCTAAAAGGATCCAAATTTTTGCGTTCCACCCAAATGGAGAAACGTTTCCATTTGCTGCTATAGATCTTTCTAGTAGAAGGCTTGTGCGCAGCTACTAGAATGGTCTTAACTGGGGAACAGATACTGGGAGTCCTAGCTACGAGTGGAACTGGAGCAGCCAAGCCGTGAGCTTGAGGCTGTCCAGGTTCGGGACTGGGAGATCTAGGGGGTGGGATATTAGATCCGGACGGGGATCCAGAATCCAAGGAGGATTCACAAGATGAGACCAAAGGTAAGGGAACCAGGTTTGACGAGGCCAAAATGGGGCAATGAGGATTATCCTGCTCCCCAACTGACTGGCTTTCTGAAGAAACCAGCATTAGAGGTAGAGGAGGGTAAGCATAAAGAAGACCGGGAGGCCAAGCATGCACCAGACCATTTCTCGGGGATTCCCCGGTGGGGGAAATGAGAGCGAAGTAGTCGTAAAATTTTGTGTTCGAGGGAGAGGCAAAGAGATCGCAACAGAGTTTACCCCATTTGGCGAAGATCCGATTCGCTATCTTGGGATTCAGAGACCACTCGTATGGTAACAGGATGGTGCGACTTAGTTTGTCCGCTAGGATGTTGGACCGTCCCGGAATGTGTGTTGCAATGAGAAAGCGGTTGGTGGAGACAGCCCATTCCCACACTCTCATGGCCTCTCGACAGAGTGGGTAAGACCTGGTTCCCCCTTGTTTGTTGATGTACCAGACAACCGACATGTTGTCCATCTGAATCGCAATTGTTCCTACGAGAAGAAGGTCCTGAAGTGCTTGCAACGCTAACAGCACTGCCCTCATCTCTAGGACGTTGATATGCAGTGAGGTCTCCATGAGGTCCCATGTGCCTTGGACTGTCCTGCCCGAACAATGCCCCCCCCCACCCTAGGCAGGAGGCATCCATAGTCACCGTGGCTACAGGAGGGGTCATAGAAAAGTGGCGTCCTTGCTGAAGGTCTAGAGATTGGAGCCACCATAGGAGGGCCCTCTTGCAGGCCCTGCTGAGGGGGATGGGATGGCCCAGAGGGTAGTGAAGAAGGGACCACTGGACCTGGAGGGTCCATTGTAAGACCCTCATGTTCAAACGTGCCATTGGCAGTAGGTTGATCGCTGCCGCCATCGAGCCCAGAGCCCTCAGTACCAATTCCGCCGGGGGAGCTGGAGATTGTAGAATGGCCTGCATATGTAGCCTCAGGGATAGTAGCCGGTCTGTGGTCAAGAAAGCTAGGAGCTTGTTTGTGTCCAATGAAGTCTATAATCTGAGTTGGAGTAAGAGACGACTTCTCTATGTTGATAGTGATCCCCAGCTGGGGAGCAAGACGGAGAAAGTAGTTTTTGGCTGAACAGAGTAGATGCCTTGTTGGGGCTGTCAGGAGCCAGTCATCCAGGTACGGGAAGACCTGAATTCCCTGGAGCCTCAGGTGGGCTGCTATCACTGCTAACACTTTGGTGAACACCCTGGGGGCTGTGGTGAGACCAAAGGGGAGGACCCTGAATTGGTAATGATTGGCTCCTAGCCTGAAGCGGAGGAACCTCCTGGATCGCCTGTCCATCAGAATGTGGTAGTACGCATCCTTGAGATCTATAGAGCACATCCAATCAGTCTCCCGTAAGAGGGGGAGAATGGATTGAAGAGTGACCATGCGGAACTTCTCTTTGGTTACTGACAGATTCAGGGAAGAAAGGTCGAGGATTGGTCTTAAGTCCCCCCATCTTTTTTGGCACCAAGAAGAACCTGGAGTAAAACCCGGACCCGCACTGGTCTGGGGGGACATGTTGGATGGCTCTTTTTCCCAGCAAATGTTGGATTTCCATTGCTGCGGCCTCCCTCTGATCGGGTGGGACATCGGGGAGGTATCTGAGGCTGCGTGGGTAACGAGAGAAGGGAATCTGATATCCCCTGGATATGATGCGAAGCACCCAGCGGTCTGTCGTGATGGACTCCCAAGCTGCTGGGTGCTTCGAGAAATGCCCCCCCCGACTGCCTCCAGAGTGGAGCAGTTGGGCAACCCCTCAGGGGTGTTGTGTGGGTTGGTCCGAGAAGGGTTCTCTGGATCCAAAGTTCCGCGGGCCCCCTCTGCCTCTAGAGCGGTGTCCACCCTGCCCTCCTCTGCCATGGAAGGGCTGGGAGTCCGGAGCGGAACGGGACTGTTGCGACTTCCAGAACCACACCTTCTGTCCCTTTTTGTTCTTAGAAAAGGACCTCTGGGGAGCAGAGAAGCAGACACCGGCAGACAACATCTTCCTGCCCTTTTCACTCTGGACCAAGGTATCTCACACGGTTTTGCCAAAGAGGGCAGAACCATCAAAAGGAGCATTAGCGAATGATGCCTTGAAGGGCTCCACGAAATCACAGTATCGGAGCCAGGCCTGACGTCTCATAACGAGGCCCGCTCCGCCGGCTCTAGCGGCTCCTTCCGTGGCATGAGGCAGAAGCCACATCGAGGTGTTAGATATAGATCGTAGAGTGGCCATTCGGGTGGAGTGCAATTGTTTGTCCTCTGCCGACATGGACTCGGGGGGGTGATGCAGCGTACTCTTTAATAAGGTCCCGCTGTAGTCAGAGCATGTGTGCCATGTAGTTCAGTGACCTCACTGAGAAGGTCGCTGAACTAAACACCTGCTTCCCTAGGCGGTCCATTGACCGAGACTCCTTGCTCAGGGGATGAACCGAGGGACTCTCCTGAGCAAGTTCCCTCTTGGTGGCCACCACCACCAACATGGCATCTACTGGGGGACCCTTACTCCAGTGTGACTTGTCAAGGGGTGGGCTAAAGATCTTGTCCTGGTGCTTGTGAACTGGCTCCATAGTGTCAGGCTCCTTCCACGCCCTGGTAGTGATCAAATCTACCAGGGGGTTGGCCGGAGGGGACACCCAAGAGGTACACGGGCCTGCTTCAAATGCCTCCAGGAACACGGATTCGTCTGAGGTAGGCTTTGGGGCAGACCACCCCCCCTTTATTCTGAGCATCTCCGTGATGTCACCAAATGAGACATCTTCGGGGGGTGATCTTGGGGAGCCTTCCCCTTCCTCCAAATCCATGTCCTCAGTCAAGGACTTGGGGAAGTCCAGGTGCCTCCTCTTGCACCTTCGCTTGTGAGGGACCTCCTTGGGGGGGCTGTCCGAGGAGGTCTCATCAGCAATGTCTTGTTCCACCGGAACTACCTGGGACATCAAAGCAAGCTGTCCCTGGGGCCGGGTGATGGAAGCCGGGCCCAACTGAGAAGGAGTGCAGGGTGGAGCCACGGCAAGGGTCGGGGGCCTGGAATCCCTTGACAGAACCCTCTCCACCATGTCGAATGCTGAGGGAGAGCTGCTCTCTCTGGGATCCGAAAGCAGACTCTCCCTCGGATCCAACAGATGGATCAGGGCCGGCACCGAAGTGATTGGATCCGACGGACCAGCATTCACCAACCCAGACGGAGCCGAAGGCATACCGATACCGCCAGATCTGAAGCTCAGCCCTCAGCTCCGAGAGCTCGGATCCAAAGAAAATGGACCTGACAGACTCGAGGGAAGTGTTGGTGCCGAAGTACCCGAGACTATCGGCGCCGACACATCCCCCAGCTCCAAGGCTGCCCGGCTCCGAAGACTCTGAACCTGGGAAACGGGTCGGAGAAGGAGCTATCGGGGCAAAGAAAGGGGTCGAGCTCCCCCCCGAAGGGGGGGGGAGGCAGGAGCACTCCCATCTTCAGTTGGGCCTGGAGGAATCTTCTCATCATCCAGTCCAAATCTGCATCCGTGAGACTTCTTGTGGATCTCGACGAGGCCACCGAGGTGGGGTGGGAGTGTCGCCTCGATGACATCGACAGAGATCGGGTCTCCTCCTCCTCAGGACCCAGTGAAAAGCACGGGGACTGGATCCGAGAAGAAGGAGAACCAGAAGCCCTAGAGGGAGAAGACCGCCTAGCCAGGGGGGGGCCGAAGCAGAGGCCTCAGCCCGCCGCTTGTGGTGCTTCTCCCTCTTCCTTTCTTTCCTAGCCTCCCTCTCCTCTGAGCCTAAGGCAGGAGGTGGAGGGAAGCAGGAGTGGCAGCCACTTCAGGACCGGAGGTAGAAGCCAAATCCGGAGGCAGAAGACCCGCCAGAATCAGCTTAGACCTCTGGTCCTTAAGTGCTCTGGGGTTGAATGCTGCACAAATGGTACAACCAGAGGACAGGTGTTCAACCCCAAGGCACAATACACACCGAGTGTGGCCATCTGCTGGGGACAGCTTATGGCCACACTCGGTGCACTTAGAAAACATTAACTTTGGGGCCTCAGACATACTAAGAAAATAACCCACACACACAAGGCCCCAAACACACACACACAATACTGACGGAACCACAAAGGTAGGGGAAGGAAAACTATTAAGGTAAACTAAGAGAGTTTAGACTAACTGGGTTAAACACACTCTCACACCAAAATTTAAAGAAAGAGATATGAAAAAAAATTTAATTTTTTTCTCACGAAGAGACGAGAACACCAGGAGACTCAGGATCAAGCTGCTGAACGAAACCACGGCAAACTAGATCTGAGGTCAGTCAGGGTTGGCAGGGGATTATGGGTAGGGGAGAAGCTTGGAGCTCGGATCTAAAGCTGTTGAAAACTGCCGGCTCGGATCCAAGGTCGGATCCGATTCCCAAAGGTTGCTGCACAAATGAAGTTAACTACTTCAGATTATTTATTTTGTTCACTGATACATTGGCCATTTCACTGCGTTTTACTACTACTTACACATATTTGTCTGGTATTATTTCATATACTGATGTAAAAATAAATACGAAGGGGAGTGGTGGGACTCGAACCATGAATGCCTCTTCTTTGTGTGAACGCTCTACCATTACGCTATTGCTATTTGGTGTGATTTGCATGAACATTCTTTCTTATGCTCTTCCTTGTCAGAATTGCTAACTCTAGCTAAGCAATGGGCACACCCGCGCACACACGTGCAAATATGGGCAGCTATTTCAGGTATTTAAAAAAAAATAATAATTTTTTACTTTTTATAACTGTAATGGGGGTTTACAATGTCAGGGGGTGTGGTGTTGGGTGCAAGGACATTTGAGCTGACTCGCTCTTGTGTATTTGTTTTTACTTTTCAATCACTTGCAGGGGCATGGACATTTAGACTGCTTAGCAGTCGGACACGCCCCCTGCTTTCTTACATGGTTCGTGTACGAATTACGGTTGGGTCAGTGTGCCCTCATGCATATTCATGGCACGCTGATGTCATACCGTTCAACTGCAGCGTCCGAGTAAGACTTATTAAGTCTTACACGGAGGATTCGTGAATCCAGGGTTAAGTGTGTTACTGAAACATGTGGCAATAAAGGGCTGATTTACCTGGCAAAATTCAAAACCTGTACTTCTTTTTATGTTGGAAAAAACGAAAAAAGCTTCAGAAAAAGACTGTCAAAGTGAAAGTCAGTCAAAGTAAACTTTATTGTCATTCAGATCAACAAATACAATGTATCAGTGGATGAAATTTTGTTGCTTCAGGCTTGTGTGCATTTGAAAATTGTTTTCACAAGAGGGTGAAGGAAGCATATGTGAATATTTATATTGTATAACTAATGCTCTTTATAGTATGCAACAGAAAAGGATACTTTTTGGAAGAAGTTCTGGTGGGGTTCCTATTAAGTGATCGAAGACCATTCTGTCGAATGCGTCTTGATTGAACGTAAAAGAACAAAAAGGCAAAATAGAGAAGTGGCTTTTAAGTGAATACTTTCCCTGGGAAAGAATTTGCTTGGCCGCTTCCATTATTTTGCCGTTTTTGGCACTGTAGTGCAATCTCGGAGTTGGTATATTTAAGTACGGGGGTGTGGGGGTGAAGCCCCCCATTTTATGTAATGTTTTAAAGTTTTTTTTTTTTTTTTTGGAACAGCGATTTTTTTCCTCTTGGAAAAAAAAATCACTGTTCTGAAGTTTCGACATTGTAAGCTTTCACTTACAATGGGGTTGATTAATCATCGTTCGCTTTTTTAAGCATTCGATGATGTAATGTGGACCCTAGTGGTGGCCCTTGTGAATTAAGAACTGCGGCATGAATGCTTGCCTGGCAGCTAGATTTGGATGCAGGAACACCTTCAG
Source organism: Protopterus annectens (assembly GCF_019279795.1). NCBI lineage: Eukaryota > Metazoa > Chordata > Ceratodontiformes > Protopteridae > Protopterus > Protopterus annectens. The sequence goes on along the minus strand of NC_056744.1, from coordinate 332,238,819 downwards.
TGGTGAATGACTCTATTTTCATTACCGTTATCTTAAAAATGAGAGCTGCAAAATTATAATATACCTTCGCTCTAGACTGATATTTTATCTACAGCTTTATACCAGTCAGATATTTCTGAAAACAGATTTTATTAAGATTATTTTTTTAGTACTGAACCTAACACTAAACTGCTAGGAATCATAATAGATGATCAGCTTAAATTCGATCTCCAAGTCACTGCCTCTATCAAAAAGACTCACCAGAAACTTGGACTCCTTTCCGTAACAAAAGACATCTAACCAGTACATCCAGAATAACTTTCTCCCCATGCATTTCTTCTTCCCATGCTTCTCTATAGCTGTCAGTTATTCACAAATCTTAATACCACACTCATAACTAAACTTGAAACTACCTATAATAAGGCTGTTAGATTTGCTGCAAATGAAACCTACATCACACCATTACCTATCTCTTAAACAATTGGACTGGCTCGAATTCTCTCATTTGCTGCTACTACATCAACTGCAAACTATCCACTCCATCCTCTATATACCATTGTTCTGCCCTAGCCTTCTATCTATTATATCTAAATATTTCCCAACCAGGACACTACATAGCTCAGACCAGGACTTCCTACAGATCTATAAACCTAAAACCAAAACAGGATATTTACTCTATAACTATAACCCTGCTGCAACTTGGAACCAACTACCCCTAGAAATCAGGTTACTTGACCAAACCAAGCATTTCAAACTAGCCACTCAGTGATACCTAACAAATAAATGGTCCTTCCATTGTAGTCATCTTCCTTGAAACTACTCAACCGTAGCTTCTGTTCCTCCTCCCTCCATTCTCCTCCGCTGTTTAGCTTAATAGTCATCTACCCCTCTGCCTCTATGCTTAACCACTTCATTACCTAACTACTCCTCCTGTACCTATACTGTATATAACCACTTAGGGATTATGAACACTGTATTCCTTTTATGACATTGTACCTAAGTTTCTGCAGTATGACTTCTGTCAATGTACCCAACTGCTTTCTGTATGACTTATAGTAAATGTGTTTTGCAGTATGATTTCTGACATTGTACCCAACTATTTTCTGTATGATTTATTATAAATGTTATCTCTCTAACTATTTGTTCAGCTGCAAATGAAAATGTCTTACTAATTGTAAGTAAAATGCAAATACTGACTGCGGAGCTTTTCTCCTCGGGTCTCCACTGAAAACGAGCTAAACGCTCAGCTGGACTAACCCGGTTAACAAATATAAAATAAATAAAATAAACAAATGAATAAATACATTTTTACTTTATTTATTTACTGATATTTGTTTACCAGAAAGTCTGAAAGTCTGAATGAGCAACAGCTCATTTTCAGCGAAGGCTCAGAGAGAAAAGCTCCACAGAATAGACATTATAACAGTTGATCAGTATTACAATAAAACATACAATGTAAGACGAGGATATAAACATCAAACAAATGCACAGAAGATATGGAAGATAAATGCATTTGAGATAAGTATGAAAGAGAAAAAAATGATACAACGCAAATGCAAAATGAGTATGAAAAGAAGACAATTGTAGTACAAGGAAGTAGCTTCAATTAACGGAGTTATAAAGAATATCAGGATATGCGGGGGGGTAAATTTTGGTAGTAGTGTGGTGTGGCACATGAACAGAGCAATGAGTTGGAAAGAAATTATTTTATTAGAGGCTTAAATGAATGAATCTCAGGTAATGACTTGATAGGGACTGGGATAGATTTCCAGAATTTGGCCAAACAGTTGGAATATAAGCTGTGCCCTATAAGTTTATTTGGTTTATAATTTTCAAATAGTTGTTTTTAAGTTGAACAAAAGGGTCAAATCGGAAGATACTGACAAAAGATGTTGCTGATAGCTTGACAGGAAATAAGGTTGTATATAATTCTGTGGGCCAGCAGTAGTTGTGTAAACGCTAGGTGATGAGTAATTCAAGCCAGTTTAGTGATTCAAGAAGAGAGCAGTGATGCGTGTGATAGGGATGATTGGCTGCAGCTATTACAACTTTATTATATATTGTTCTAGTTTGGATTTTAAGGTGGACTGTAGATTGGTGAACATGGAGAGCCATAAAGAAGAGAAGGCTAAATATAAATGTTGGCTACACTTGTTGACTTTGCAAAAAATGTTTTAGCTGTATAAAGCATGCCAAGTTTCTGGTGAGTTGTTTGATATGGTTTTGTGTCTGGAGATCAAACTTTACATTTGTATCTATTGTTACACCTAAGAGTTTAATAAACCAAAAAGTGAACAGTCCAGCCATCTGTGACACCTGTGCCCTGGCCCAGCAATCAAGGAGCCTCAATCCTCTCCACCAACACCAGAGAGGGCGTTTCATATATGAGAAAAGGATAACAAATACACACAGCAAACTGCAATTTCCCTTAAGAGCACACAGAGATCACAGTCAGTCCGGGGCTGGTCGTTCCCTTGCTCTCCAGGTCCCCAATAAGACTCCCCACTGGCATAGCTATAGGGTCCAGATCTCAGCCTAGTGTGCAAGCTAAAACTTCTAGCACCTTCTCTGTCCAATCAGTGCTTCGTGTCCCTGCCCAAGTAGCTGACACACACACACACACTCATGCACTTTGAGAAGAGTTTATACAACCACACAGACACTCCTGGGGAAGGCTGACACAATTTCTACAGCTATGCCCCTTTCTCCCAGACTATATGGTAGTTCCACTGGCCACCACCCACTAATACTTATCAGCTACTCAAAGGCCCTTAAAAGGGTGTCCAATTATTACTGTGCAATATTATTATCCAATTGGTAGTTGTGATTAAACAGTCAAGGCTTATTTAGAGTGACTTGGACAGTAAACTCTACAAATATGCAATGTACTCTAGAGCTTAAATTATCTCTACACAAAACAGCCACAATTGAAAGGTCTTAAAATATTTAATAATAAATAATTAAAACTACAAGACAATACTTTCTACCACACAGTGCTAGTCAAGAGTTCAGAGATCACACAGAAATACTTAAAATAATTCAGTAGTACAGTTCTGACATCACAGAAAAACACTTAGTCTAATCTTTCTAGTTCCTAGCTATTTCTAAAAGAAAACACTAAGATAACTTACATATGAGCAAGAAAGTGCTGTGAGTTGGATGATCAAGACAAAAATGCTTAATGCCTTCTGATTCTCTCTGTTTAAATTGCTATTGCAGTCCTGATTCCAGTTATATCATTTTTTATACTTTCCTGGTGCTCCCAAGCTGACAGAAACTGCATTTACATTCTTTTACACCTAGGCAGAAACCAGAGCAATAAAGGACATTCCACATGTAAATTCTGGTCATTATTCCTAAAACAATAGGCATGATGCTTCACTCTAGACTCACCGACTCCAAATTCTAACTTCAAAGGGACACACATGAAATTATTTAAACTTCAAAGGACAGATAAAAAATTCTTGACTTAGCTTTCTTTACAGAAGAGGGCAATGTTGCTACATTGTTTTAAGTTCAACACTTCACAGCATATTCTTTCATTTAAGAAAACAAGCCTGTATTTCAAGATTTATATTTACAAATGACAGAATTATGTACCAAATTCTATTTGACTAGGCCGACAGCCTTTACCCATCTCTACCAGCCTTCACATCCCCCCTCCCCCCAGAGAACTCAAGCTAGTTTTTCAAGTGACCCTTGAGAAATGCTGCTTGAGAGAGTTGGGTCTATCTGGGTATACCTACCCCATTTCCCTGTCTTGAGAGCCCATCTGCATTGACATTGTTAATCTCACTGTGGTGCTGCACTGACATATCATATGCTTGCAACCCCAGGCTCCATCTTAGCAATTTGGTATTTTGCTGGCTGGCTCTGTTTAACCATGTTAGGGGGTTGTGATCTGTCATAACAGTAAATTTTCTTCCACACAGATAAGGCTGAAGTTTCTGCAGAGCCCACACTATGGCTAGACATTCCTTTTCTACAGCTGCATAGCATTTCTCCCTGGGTTGGAGCCTATGACTGAGATAAACCACTGGGTGCTCTTCTCCCTGTGAAGAAATCTGGCTAAGTATATCCCCCATCCCATGGTTTGAAGCACCCACCTGCACAACAAATTATTTGCTGTAATCTGAACTAGCTAACACCGAGGGTCCTCCCAAAGCTTCTTTAAGCTTCTGGAATGTCTGCTCACATTCTGGGGGCCACACTACTTTATCTGACCTGTTTTTCCTTATCAGATCTTTGAGGGGAGCAGCTATGGTACTATAATTGAGGACAAACTTCCTGTAGCACCCTGCTGTTCCTAAAAATGCCCTCACCTGGTTTTTGGTAACAGGTGCAGGCCATGTCTGAATGGCTTCCACTTTGGCAGGTTCTGGCCTTATCTTACCACTCCCCACTCTATGTCCTAGGTAGGAGACCTCTGCCATACCCACCTGACATTTGCTCGGCTTAATGGTCAGTCCTGCCCTCTGTAGTCTGCCCAGCACTTCCCTGACATGCTGAAGGTGCTCTGGCCAGGAATAGCTTTAGAAGGCAATATCATCTAGGTAAGCAAGGGCAAACCCTATTGCTCCTGCTAGGATATTATCTACCAGCCTCTGGAAAGTCGCTGGGGAATTATTCATCCCAAATGTCATATTTGTGAACTCATACAAGCCAAAAGGAGTCACAAAGGCTGACTTCGGTCTAGCACTGGGAGTCAAGGGCACCTGCCAGTAACCCTTAGTAAGATCAATGGTTGTAAGATACTTAGCCCCCACCCAGCTGCTCTAGGGCCTCATCTGTCCTAGGCATGGGGTAAGCATCGGACTGTGTGTGACTATTTAATTTCCTGTAGTCCACACAGAACCTAGTGCTGCCATCCTCCTTTGGCACCAGCATCACTGGGGAGGCCCAGGGACTGTTGGACTCTTGAATTACCCCTAGTTCCAACATCTCCTGTACCTCCTCCCTCAGAGTCTGCTTGACTCTCTCAGGCACTCTATAAGGGGTCTGCCTAATAGGCCTTTGGGGTCCTGTATCTACCTGGTTCTGCACCAGGTGGGTGCACCCTGGTTTCCCAGTGAACATGTCCCCAAATTCCTGCAACACTGCTTGGATTTCCCAAACCTGGGTAGGAGATAGCTGCTGGAACACTGCTACCCCTTCCATTGAGGTATCAGCCCGTGCCTCACTGAGGAGATCAGTCCCCAGATCTCCCTCAGACTCCTCCTGTAATCCACTGCAAATGCTCAGCACAAGGGCCTCCCTATCATGGTAAGGTTTCATCATGTCGTGATGTTTTGCCACTGATTGCATGCACCTGTCGCCCCTGGGATTCTGGATACTGGCTAACGCTCTTGCCACCCCTATAGTGCCTTTTTTAGGCAAGGTTCAAATGACAAATTCACCACTGTAACAGGAACAGGCAAGCAAAGACTGAGGGTAATGCTACTCGATGCTAGAAGTCTAAATCTCAAAATGCACTTACTCAAGGCATTTCTTAAAATGGAAAACATTGATATCTGTGCAGTGACTGAGACCTGGTTCAAGGGTCCAGACACAACCCCTGCACTACTAGGCTATAACTCATACCACACTTTTCGGCCATGTAACCTAGACTGGAACACCAAGGCAGAGGTGTGTCCATATTCATTAAGGATATCCATACCTCCAGGCTAGTTGCTCAGTATAATGCATCCGAGGTTATCCAAGTGCAACTACTCTGGGAAAAACTGAAATCCAAATTGTAGCTTGCTACAGATCCCCCACCATGCCCCAGGATTCCCACTCCTCTTTTCTTGATGTACTGGAAAATATTAGGGTTCAACCAAACACCCTAATAATGGCGATTTCAACTACCCCACCATTAACAGGGAAAATTACTCGTGTACCAACTCCTTCACACAATGCTTTGTGGAATTCATAAACTCCAATGCCCTGGATCAACTTATCCACACCCTCACCAGGGGCAACAATATCCTAGACAAAGTCATTACCAACATGAGTGACCAATGTTCCACACCTGAAGTCAACTCCTCGTTGGTCCTATCTGACCATAAGCTAAGCACTCTTGATATCCACATCCTGCCCCCACCCCCCATTAAGGAAACCACAAATGCACTCTTAATAAGCCCTTACACGAGTGCATGGATCATGCTATCCCAAACAGAACCAAGACACTATCCACCAAAAAAGGAAGCCAATCTGGTGGTCTCCTGCCATAAATAAACTGTACAACAGAAAGAAGAAATTGTTGCAAAAGAGAGTAAAATCCCATGAGTGGAGGAGCTCCCTGGTCAGCCTCAGTAAGAAGCTGAGATCCCTTATAAGATCCTCCAAAGCTAGTTACAAAAACAAAATCGCCATTGATTCTAAGGACATCCACAAAGCATTCTATAGCTATGTCAAGAATCTCAATGGCAACACCCAGATCTGCTCTGAGTTACAGCACAACGGCATGAAAATTACAGAATCAACTGATATTGCCAACATCCTGGCAGATAGGTTCAGTGCTAACTTTACCCCCGCCCACCCCCTAAAGCACCCATATCTGTACAGGAAGAATGCAGAGTCCCTGTAATCATAACTACGCAGGTAAACGCTGCACTCTCTAAAGTCAAAAACACAGCATCCATGGGACCAGACAACATCCCAGGCTGCATTTTACATGAACTTCAGAATGAACTGGCTCCCCACATAAGCAACATGTTCAATCATAGCCTCACATCAGGCTTTGTGCCCACTGAATGGTGTACAGCAACAAATATCCCACTCCACAAAGGGGGAGCCACCACTGATCCTGGGAACTATCACCCTATTAGCCTGACAAGCCTGATCTGCAAGGCCATGGAACGTATCATCATGGAACTCATAAACAAAGACATTGGTAACCTCCAAACTTTGGATCCCACCCAGTTCAGGTTTGTGAAAGGCAGATCATGCCCCCTGAACCTGATCAACTTCTTTGAAGCAGTCACCAAAGCCGTAGATGAGGGTAAGGTGGTTCACACAGCCTATCTTGACCTCGGCCAAGGCTTTCAACACCATCCCCCATGCTGGAATTATAGCTAAACTCACTAAACTAGGTATAAATCCCTGTGTCATAAGATGGGTTGCCAACTGGCTCACTGACAGAACCCACACTCTAAAACTTGCACACTCCAAATCTTACCTCAAACCACTGAGAAGTGGAGTACCACAGGGTTCAGTCCTGGGACCTCTCCTGTTTGGTATCTACTTATCTGAAGTACAGGCTAACCCAGAAGGCCTCTGGCTAATGAAGTTCGCAGATGACTGCAAACTAGGAGCCATAGTCGAGTCCCCAAATTATGTGGAAATCCTACAGAAGGGCCTTGCTGAGACAGATGCCTGGTGTCAGAGCCATGGCCTCAAGCTCAATGCCAAAAAGTGCATCGTCATCCCCTTTGGTAAAAACTCTGTACCCATGAACTATTACATAGACAGCAGTCTACTTAACACCAAATGTGTGATAAGAGACCTTGGGACCCAGGTGGACAGTAGTTTGTCCTTTGATAATCACATTGCCAGTAGTCAGGAAGTCCTTCTACATGGCACACCTCATCATAAAAGGGTTCTCATCCAGGAAAAAAGAGGTCATTGTTCCCCTCTACTCGACACTCATTAAACCATTATAGAGTACAACGTCCCTTTTGGAATGTACCTCACAATACATCTGCAGCAGCTGGAAAGGCCACAGAAGTGCCTCACAAAGAGGATTACTGGCCTCAAACAGATGCCCTACACTGACCATCTCAAAAACCTCCAGCTTTACTCAGTAGCATATCGCCTACTCCGAGGTGATCTCTGCCTAACGTATAAAGCTATGTCAAACCCAGAGCTGTTGGACATGCTACACCTACAGAAATCCGAATCCCTCCGAGCTACACGCTCTAGAGACCTAAACCTTGTCACCACAATAAACAGGACATGCTGGAGGGATAGATTCCTGTCCCAGAGACTTCCCATACTCTGGAACAGGCTACCCATCTATGTCAAGCAAAATTCTTCATTAGCGCTCTTTAAGAAAAATCTTGATGAGTGGATGGAAAATAGAAAATACACCCCGGGGATCACTTCTGTGTCTCTGCTCAACAGTGGCACAGGAAAATAACTTTCTTGGGTGGCGTAAGCCAGGGAAACTTATTGGCTAGGTTTACGTAGGCCCTCGGGCTGATAGCACAGTACCTGCCTATGAACCTATGTTAACATGGTACAATTTGTGCCCCTGCCTTCTACCTAGCAGTTCCACCATGTAGTTAACATCACTTACCTTTCTTGCCACCTTGTAGGGACCCTCCCAAGCTGCTTGCAGCTTTTTGTGTCTGACAGGAATGAGACCCATTACCTGCTGCCCCACAGCATACTCTCTAGCTTGAGCATTCCTGTCATACCACACCTTTTTCTGTTGTTGGGCTTCTGCCAGGTTCTCCTGGGCCAAGCCCATGAGTTCCCTGAGCCTTGTCCTGAGGTTTAGGATGTATGCCACAACAGACTCCTTGTGAGACTCGCACTCACCTTCCCATTCATCTCAAATTAAATCTAGAGGTCCCCTCACCCTATGCCCATACAGCAACTCAAAGGGTGAAAAACATGTGAATTCCTGGGGAACTTCTATGTAAGCAAACAACAGATGGGAAAATATTTGTCCCACTCCCTCTTAAACTGATCTGCAAATGCCCATAGCATGGACTTTATTGTAGAATTTAACCGCTCAACAAGACCATTAGTCTGGGGATGGTAGGGGGTGGTCTTCATGTGCTTCAGCCCACAGGACTTCCACAGACAAGCCAGCAGGTCTGACATGAAATTGGCACCTCTGTCAGTCAGTGTTTCTTTTGGGAAACCCACTCTACTGAAAATCTAACAATGCATTTGCCACCTTTTCTGCCTCAATGGAAGACAGTGCGACTGCCTCAGGGTATCGTGTAGCATAATCCACTACCACTAGGATATACTTTTTCCCTGTGGAGCTTGTGGTACTCAGAGGCCCCACAATATCCATAGCTTCCCTCTGAAATGGCTCCTCAATCACAGGCAAAGGCATCAAAGGAGCTCTCACCTTGTCTCCTGCCTTGCCTACCTTTTGGCACTGCTTACAGGTCCTGCAGTACCCTGTTACATCTCTGGAAATTCCAGGCCAATAGAATTTCTGCATAATACACCTCTTTGTAAGTTTTATGCCCATATGACCTGCAAAGGGAATATCATGGGCTATGGCTAGAAGTGCCAGACATTAGGCTCTAGGCACTACCAACTGCTGTACTATCTCACCTTCTAGCCATCCCTCAGGGGTCCACTCTCTGTATAGTAACCCTTTGTCCCAGTATACAGATTCCCCCCTTTCCTTGAGAATCAGGTGCCTCCCTAGCTACCTGCCTCAGGCCTTGCAATGTAGGGTCTGAGAGCTGAGCCTGTCTCAACGCTGTCCTTGTAACCCTTCCCAGCTCCCCGTCCACAGGAAGTCTGGCATCCTCTGACAGTGGTGCCTCACTGTCAGCCTGGATACTACTACTCACCTCTACTTTTGCAGTCACTCTATCCAAGGGAAAATCAGTACCCACAAGCAGCTGTGGCTCACCTTCAGTCTCACTGCTACAGCATAGCTCACTCCCTAAAGTAACCACCTCACCATTCCTGGCTGCAAGTATGCAGTCTGTCTGGGTCTCCCCCAGGCTACCAGAACCTCATGCTTGTCTCCTAGCTTGACTGCGTGTAACTGCACAAGAACATGGTACTGCCTCACCCAAATCCTTCCCTATCAGGACATCTGCTGGATGGTAGTTTAGTACTCCTGTTGTCTCAAGACAACCTACTATTGGCATTTTGTCTTTTCCACTTACTGGCTCCCTCACCTTTTGTTCCCCACCTTGCCTCTGTGGACACCTGTATGCCACATGGCCCCAGTGATTGCATTCAAAACATTTAACCCTAGCTCCCGGACGTGTACCTGGACTAGTGGCTTCCCCTGCTACTGGCAGATTCTGTTGTGGCAGTCTGTGCTGCCCACCATGGGTTCCTTTAGACCCATGAGCAGTATTGGGGGTCCCCTTTCTGTGCAGGGCTGCCCTGCTTGCCAGGTATAGGTCTTTCTTCTTCTCCAAATCATCTGAAGTAACACATTGTCTATCAGCTAACCAGATCCTCATGTCGTCAGGCAAAGTGCTAAGGGTTTATTCCCTCACCAAAAGGTCTGCCAGCCTTCAAAAGTGGTGTCCTGACATCCACTCACTCACCTATGGAAATAAGTGCTCAATTCAGCAACATATTCACACACACTTTCATCTGCCTTGCATCTATGCTCACAAAACTTTTTCTTATACGTTTCAGGTGTTAGCTTAAAAAACTTTAATAGACAATTTTTACAGCAGTATAATCAAAACATGCAACATCAGACATTTTAGATAAAACAATTACAGCTTTACCATGGAGTAAGGGGGTCAGGAACTTTACCCAGAGCCCTTGGTCAACTTCATACTGTTTACATGCCCTCTCAAACATATGAATGAAACTCAAAATTATCCCCTTCCTTAAACTGTGGAAGAAATGTGCTGACCTTTTGTGCTTCTGGGGGCCAGTTACTCCCTTCCCCATTGCCTCCATGACTCTGGTGAAGAGTCAGCATCTCCTTCTCATGCTGCCTCTGCTTCTATTTTTCCTCAGCTTCTAGGCATGGCAGTTTCTCATTCTCCTCACTGTCTAGATCCCTCAGTCTTTCAGTTGCTTCTAATTCCACACACCTGGCTTCCAACTCAAGTCTCTTTAGCTCCAGCTGGATTTTTAATTCCACTGCATAAAGGTTGAGCTGTCCATTCTCTGAGGATGGTACATCTCCACTGCCAATCTGATCATCCTCATGGTTGCTGTTTTCTGATGCAGCTGTAACCAAGGCTGCAATCAGGTCTGCCTTAGTCAGGTTTCCATGCACCAGTCCCCTAGCCTGGCACATCTCTGCCAGCTGGCTCCTTGTCAGCTTTCCATACTCCTCTGCTGACATGCTGCCTGCTCATCGTGACTAACTAAGCTAACAAAAGAAATAAAACAATTGTGATCTGAACTCTGGGTATTCACTGCTTGGCTGTTTTAGAGTACAAAACACCTTCAAAGCTCACTGTACACAAGCTACAGGATTCACTCTACCCACAACACTACAAGCCAATTAATATTTGCCAACCAATTAATATGTGGTGTGGATATCCCACCACTGCCAAACAATTAATATGTGATGCCCATGCCCTGGCCCAGCAATCAAGGAGCCTCAATCCTCATTACCAACAACAGAGGGAGCATCTCATATATGAGGAAAAGGATAACAAATACACACAGCAAAGTGCAATTTCTCTTAAGAGCACACAGAGATCACAGTCATTCTGGGCTGGTCGCTCCCGTGCTCTTCAGGTCCCCAATAAGACTCCCCATTGGCACAGCTATAGGGTCCAGATCTCAGCCTAGTGGGCAAGCTGAAACCTCTAGCACCCTCTCTGTCCAACCAGTGCTTTGTGTCCCTGCCCAAGTAGCTGACACACACACACACACACACACACACTCATGCACTTTGAGAAGAGTTTATACAACCACACAGACACTCCTGGGGAAGGCTGGCACAGTTTCTCCAGCTATGCCCCTTTCTCCCAGACTATACGGTAGTTCCACTGGCCACCACCCACTAATACTTATCAGCTACTCAAAGGCCCTTAAAAGGGTGTCCAATTATTACTGTGCAATATTATTATCCAATTGCTAGTTGTGACTAAACAGTCAAGGCTTATTTAGAGCGACTTGGACAGTAGACTCTATAAATATGCAATGTACTCTAGAGCTTAAATTATCTCTACACAAAACAGCCACAGTTGAAAAGTTTTAAAATATTTAATAATAAATTAAAACTACAAGACAATACTTTCTATTACACACTGCTAGTCAAGAATTCAGAGATCACAGAGAAATACTTAAAATAATTTAGTAGTACAGTTCTGACATCACAGAAAAACACTTAGTCTAATCTTTCTAGTCTGTACTGTGAAAACAGCAAGTCTCTCACAATATTAGTGTTTAAATCTTCTAAGTCATTACCCCTATTAGAATTGCACGCATAACTTCAGAATTGAGTGATGTGAGGCAGGAATTTTTCACATTAAGAGATCTGTTTTTAGAAAGGGGATACCCCAAACAGATGGTGGAACAATTTATTGAGGAGCTTTACACAGGATGGGGAAAAATACGCCCCTGTTAGGAAACCACCCATTAACTAATATAGCCCCCACAGATCCTGGTGAAACGAAGATTTATGAGCAAGCATGTATAGTGCAATACAGTCCTATATCATATGAAGTGAAAAACATATTAAAAAAGAACTGGAGTAAATTTAGGGTAAAGAATGAAGTGTCACCTGCAGTGGGAGATAAACCAGTGTTTATGAGCAAGGTGGGCATGAATATTAAATATCTTATGGAAAATAAGTTGAATTTACCGATAGAAGGTGGTTGTGGTACAACACCTTGTGGGAGGTGCTCCCAATATACTAATATTTTCAAAGCACCTCAAACCCACCTAGCTAATAAGATGGCATCTAAGGTTATATTCAAGAAAGGAAATTGTTTACCACCAGAGTGGTGTACATTGCTCTATGCAATGGATTCTATGTTGGGAAAATGGAGAGGGTGTTGAAAAGCAGAATCTATGAGCACATATATGATGTTACAAACAAGAAGGCTACAAGTGCATTATACAGGCATTCCCTCACTTGTTCTAATTGTGCAGGTTTTAAATTTGGTATTTTGGATACTGTGGACATAGATTGGGGGGGGGGGTGACTGGAAGAATTTATTAAATAAAAACGAGCTGGTTTGGCAACTCAGACTAACAGCTAATTTTCCACCAGGTACAAATGATTCCTTGACAATACTTCCAGCCCTGAAAGAAAAATCTATGAAGTATTTTAACATTTTTACGTACATTACTGTTCCTACATTTTTAAACATATGCTGAAGATATTTAATATATTAGTGTTTTATTTGTAAAAAGCTAAGTTGGCTTGAATATTAACATCCTGTGTATTTAATATTGCTCAGTGACCATTTTACATGTGACTTTTTTTAACAACACCATTGGCTCAATTTTATCTATTATGTAACATGTACTGGTATAAAAATGGTTCTTGAATCAGCGTGCTTTATTCTGATGAAGTCTTCTATATGAAAGACGAAAGCGCTTAATCTTGCTGTGTTTTTACTGCAATAAACTGAGTTCGTATACAGGCTTGTTTGGTGTGTTTTCCATTTGGTTCCTGGTCTTCTGTTATTCACACTGCACCAGATATTTGAATTTTGTTACATTTTCCCAATACTTTGGAAGTACATTCATCAATTGTTTTTACTACTGTTTTTGCTACTTTCTGGAAAAAAAAATATATCTGCTTTTACTGTATTTGTGTTTCTTCCTACTTTATTTTGCTTTTGCGTCATCTTAAAAGTACTCAATTGTATTTATTATTGCTTGGTGTATCTCATTCTAAGCCTTTTAGTTTAAGCACTTGGGCTTCAGACCAGTTGTTTTACATTAAGAAGGTTTGTGGTCTGCACTGTGGTGGCAGAACAGGTAGCTTACATCCTTCTAAGTTGGGAACTGCTGACTGAGGGCTCAGTGTCTGTTATTCTAAAAGTGTATTAATTCTGGTTTAAGCACTTGGGCTTCAGGCCAGTTATTTTACATTAGAAGGGTTCGTGGTCTGCACTCTTGTGGGAGGAGAGGCTGGACTCTGCCCTTCTGAGCTGGGAATTTCTGGTTAAAGGCTTATAGTGCCTGCATATTTGAACTGCTTCTTACTGAAATTGGTACACCTTGTTTGCTGTAGCATAGACTATATCCAGGCCTGCTGAATCTAGCTGTGTTTGTATAACTTGAGCACTAATCCAGGCATTCTTTAAAGTATTCAATTGTATTTATTACTGCTTGGTAGTAACTTGATTAAAGTGTAGCTATCATTCTAAGTCTTTTGGATTAAGCACTTGGGCTTCAGACCACTTGTTTTACATTAGGAAGGTTTGTGGCCTGCACTGTGGTGGCAGGACAGGTAGCTTACATCGTTCTAAGTTGGGAACTGCTGATTGAGGGCTCAGTGTCTGTTATTCTAAAAGTATATTAGTTCTGGTTTAAGCACTTGAGCTTCAGGCCAGTTATTTTACATTAAGAAGGTTTGTGGTCTGCACTCTTGTGGGAGGACAGGCTGGACTCTGCCCTTCTGAGCTGGGAATTTCTGGTTAAAGGCTTATAGTGCCTGCATATTTGAACTGTTTCTTACTGAAATTGGTACACCTTGTTTGCTGTAGCATAGACTAGATCCAGGCCTGCTGAATCTAGCTTTGTTTGTATGCCTGTTGTTTGTTTGCTTGTTATTTCCCTGAAATGCTAATTCCACCTAAAACGCGGCTTTTCAGTGCTTCTGTGGATCCCTAGTGATATCTGCATTGCTTACTTATTCCCTTGTTTCACTTGAAAGAAAGTTACTCTTTGTTGTTTCTGCATTTAAGTTACCTGTAACACATTGCATTTAAGTTACCTGGCACTTGCCCACTAAAGCAATTATATAAGTCAGCACTAAAAAATTAAAGGCACTACACCCTCACAAACTCCCCTTGAGTACCTTGTTCCCCATTAGCCCTTTTTTTTTCAATTATAAAGGAATTCCCAATACTATTCTAGCATGTCCAAAGGTCAGTTGTCAATCTCCTCTCCGGTCCAGCTGGTGAATCTGGGAATCTTGAGGCAATGTTACAACTGCCTCATGTACACAGACAACCCTCTCCTCCTCCCAACAAATTCCAACACATGTGAGAGATGCAATCATATAGCCATACTGGAGGCTAAGCTCTCTCAACTCAGTACTAGCATAACCAGTCAGGAGGAGAAGGAAACCACACTCACTACAATTCCAGTCTCACATAGACCTACCACGACAGCAAACCAAACACATAAACACACAAAAACATACTCGGAGGCTCTAAATAGAAATCTGCCTAAGCAGCAGAGACCTCCAAAGCAGACACCCAAGCAACCGCTACCCCAAAACAAAACACATACAACACATAGCTCAAAAAGCCAGTGTGCCGAACAGTCACAGCCCTTAAGGCTAAACAACACACCTGATACACTTGTAATAGGTGACTCTATCATCAGGCACACTGACGTCCGCTCACCAGGCTGAACAAGGAGAAGGTCACGGTGAGCTGCCTGTCGGGCGCTAGGATCCGCCGCATAACACAAGCACTCAGGTCACTCCAAGGCAAGTACAAATATGACTCAGTCATTGTCCATGCTGGTGTGAATGACCTGAGACGTACCTCCCTGGACTACATGAAAAGAGACATAGAGGAGCTCTCTGAGCATGTAGCCCAGGCCGGTATGACCCTGACCTTGAGTAGCATCTTACCCTCACCAAGAATGATGCCACAATATGAAGACAAGATGATCAATTTCAACAACTGGCTTAAGTATTGGTGTCATTCAAAGGGGATCCAATGCCTGTCAGCCTGGGATGACATGCTCCACAAGCCACGATGCTTCGCTAGGGACGGCTTGCACCTGTCACGCCTGGACTTTCAGATATTGGCAAAGGCTCTTGCTACCCCCATAGTGCCTTTTTTAGGCAAGGCTCAAAAGACAAACCCACCTCCATAGGTATCACAAGGGATAAGAAACTAAGAGTAATGCTACTCAACGCCAGAAGTCTAAACCTCAAGATGCATGCACTCGAAACTCTCCTTAGCATGGAGAACATCGATATCTGTGCAGTAACAGAAACCTGGTTCAAGGCTCCCAAGAGCACCCCAGCACTACCAGGTTATACCTCATACCATGCTTTTCGGCCCCAAAACTTGGACCAAACCACAAAAGGAGGGGGAGTATCAATATTCGTCAAAGATACCCATACCTCCAGGTTGGTGGCACAGCACAAAGCATCAGAGACTATCCAAGTGCAACTAACAGTGGGTAAAACTGCCTTCCAGTTTATAGCCTGCTACAGACCACCCTCCCAAACCCAGGAACCCCACTCGGCCTTCCTGAGAACACTGGAAAATATGAAGGTCTCTCCAAACACCATTATATTGGGCGACTTCAACTACCCAAACATAGACTGGGAGCATTACTCCAGCTCCAACACCCTAGCCCAAAGGTTCCTAGAATTTATAAACTCAAATGCTATGGAACAACTTGTTACCACTCCCACAAGAGGGGAAAACATACTGGACCTGATCATCACCAACATGGGGACTCTATGCTCCAGACCAGAAGTGTATCCCTCATTGGTAAGATCAGACCATAAACTAATCTCACTGGATATTCACATCCCGACTCCACCCCCTGCCCTGAAAACCACAGTGAAAAACGTCTCTAATGCAAATTTCACACTCCTCAAAACTGAGGTGGAATCCTTCAAAGCCCCCGGGCCTGTGGAAAATACGGCCCAGACCGCAGAATCCTTTATAAACGCATTCTATGAACACCTTCAGGAATGCATGGATCATGCAATCCCAAATAAAACCAAGTCCCAATCCTCCAAAGGCAGACATCCTGTCTGGTGGATCCCAGCCATAAACAAACTATACAATAGAAGGAGGAAGGTACTACATGATAGAGCAAAATCCCAAAAAGGGAAGGCATCTCTGGTCAGTATTAGCAAAAAACTACGGGCACTCATAAAATCATCTAAGGCCAGCTTCGAGAGAAAAAATGCACAGGACACTAAGGATAATCACAAGGCTTTCTTTAGTTATGTTAGGAACCTGGGTGGGAATTCCCAGATATGCTCAGAATTAGTCCAAAATGACAAAAAATACACCGAACCCACAGACATTGCCAACATCCTAGCTGACAGGTTCAGAGCAAACTTCTCCCCCCCTCCCCACCAAAAGGGCAAATATCTATTCCAGCAGAGTGCTGCCCCCCTGACATCTCAGATGCTCCGGTAAGAGCTGCCCTCTCCAAAGCAAAAAACACAGCATCAATGAGACCAGACGTTGTCTCGGGCTGCGTCCTACATGAACTCCAAGAAGAGCTAAACCCAAACATAAAACTACTGTTCAATCTCAGCCTTACTACAGGATCTGTACCCAAAGAGTGGCATACAGCAACAGTGGTCCCTCTCCACAAAGGCGGTGCCTCAACGGATCCTGGAAACTATCGCCCCATAAGCCTGACTAGCTTGGTCTGCAAAGCTATGGAAAGGATCATCATGGACCTCATAAATAAAGATATTGGGGACCTACAGACACTGGATCCTACCCGGTTTGGCTTTGTTAAGGGCAGATCCTGCCTCTTAAACCTGGTTGATTTCTTTGAAACAGTCACTAAGGCCATTGACGAGGGGAAGGTGGTCAACACAGCCTACCTGGACCTCGCAAAAGCCTTCGATACAATACCCCACTCGGGCATTATAGATAAGCTCACCAGCTTAAATATAAACCCCTATGTCACTAGATGGGTTGCAAACTGGCTCAAGGACAGAACCCACATGGTTAGAATTGCTGGAGCCATGTCAGACTCCAAACCAGTTACAAGTGGCATCCCACAAGGCTCAGTCCTGGGACCTCTCTTGTTTGGTATATATTTCTCGGAGGTACAGGCCAACATGGAAGGACTGTGGCTGACTAAGTTTGCAGATGACTGCAAACTGGGTGCCATAATCGACACTCCAGCCGACACCAGCATCCTCCAAAAGGGCCTCATAGAAACAGACAACTGGTTCCAGATCCATGGCCTCAAGCTAAACGTCAAAAAGTGTATAGTCACCCCCTTTGGCAAAAACAAAGTGCCCACAAATTACCACATAGGTGGTAATCCATTAAGTACAGAAGAAGTAATTAGGGACCTGGGGACCCAAATTGATAGCAATCTCTCATTTGACAACCACATGGCCAAAGTGGTTAGAAAAATATTTTATATAGCCCACCTAATCATGAAGGGATTCGCATCTAGATCAGGGGAGGTCATCGTGCCTCTTTACTCATCCCTCATCAGGCCCATAATTGAGTACAATGCCCCTTTTGGGATGTACCTTACCAGACACCTGCAGCAACTGGAAAGACCCCAAAAGTACCTCACCAAGAGGATCAAAGGGCTCAAACAGATGCCATATGCTGTCCGGTTAAAGAAACTCCAGCTCTACTCAGCAGCATACTGTCTGCTCAGAGGCAATCTGTGCCTGATGTATAAAGCCATGTCCAACCCTGAATTAATGGACATGCTGCACCTCAGAAAATCCAAATCCCATCGAGCTACGCACTTGAGAGACTTGAACCTCAGTACTGAAATAAACAGGACATGTTGGAGGGACAGATTCATAACCCAGAGGCTCCCTTCACTCTGGAATAAAATCCCAGTCCAGGTTAGGCAGAGTCCCTCATTAACTCTCTTCAAGAGGAATCTTGATGAGTGGATGGGAGATCGTAGGTTTACCCTGGGTATCACTTCTGTGTCACTGTTAGACACAGGCACAGTATACTAACCTCGAAAAAGGACATAGCAAAATTAATTTAAAATGGGTGGCGAAAGCCAAACACACTCTGGCTAGGCTTATAAATGCCCTAGGGCAGATAGCCCAGTATGAACCTATGAACATATTTTTCACTATTTATATTTCACTATTTAGTATTTTAAATTATTTTTTAATCTGGTGCCTTTACATTTCAATGACTATGAATGTCACACAATCATTTAATCTGTGTGTTTGCAAGTTATCAGTTCTGAAGGTTACTTTTATTTGGACAAAAGTGCTAAACTGTTGAATAAAACTGAAGTTTGCTTGTCATTGTTCCAACATAACTTTATCTCTTTGGTTCTGGATTCTTACAGTTATACTTTTATTTGTACAAAATTTGGTCTCCTATTATGAATGTTAATGTAGTAAGGAATAGAATGATTGTAATGAGTTGAGCCTTCTGTTAAACAAAAAGGAGAAAAGAATGAGTTAATTTATTAGAAATGTGGGTAAGGGGTCACATTCATAAGTTCTGTGCTACAAGCACTGAATGAAAAGTGAAGAGGGAATTGTATGCTTTAACTGAAATTCACCCAACATATAGGATAACTAAGACAGCAGCGTGTCACACCTAGGCAAAGGAAATACACTGTACATACAGCTTGGCTGATTTCTGGAAAATATGACTTCTGTTGTTTAAGTCCCCTGGTGTGGAAGCATAAAGTTAGTAACAACCAGACTGGATGTAATATTCATTTATGGTGACAAGAAAGAATGTGCCCTTACATATGTACAAATAGAGATAGTTCTTGAGAAGTTATTACATCCTGTAACCTCTGATGTAACTCATGTAATATTTAAGCAATAACCCATGCCTGGGTGTGGCTAATGCTGGATTTACCCACAGTTGGTATGGTTTGGTCACGAGGGCGAAGCCTGAGTGACCAAACAAAGACAACCGTGGGTAAATCCAGCATTACCCACACCCAAAAGTGGGTTATTGCTATTATACAATGACATTATTTAAGAAAGAAAATACTTACTTTTCTTAAATAATGGCATTGTATAATGCCTCCGTGCTGCCCTTCCGCAGCTGTCCGGTATCCTGGAGCAGTTCTGATGTACTACGCATGCGTATGCTTACGCAGTACATCAGAGCTGTGTGTAGAGAAAGCAATGGAGAAAGGAAGATCTCCGTTGCTTTTTTAAAGTTGTCTCGCTATGTTAAACAAGTTTAACATAGCGAAATATCTTTAAAAAAGCAACATAAAAAGGAAGATCTCTGTTCCCTTTTTTAAAGCTGTCTCACTATGTTAAACGAGTTTAACATAGTGAGACAGCTTTAAAAAAAGGAACGGAGAAAGGAAGATCTCTGTTGCTTTTTTTAAGATATCTCGCTATGTTACACTCGTTTAACATAGCAAGATTACAGCAACGGAGCTCTTCCATTCTCCGTTGCTGCCTAACACAAAAAAAAAGTAAAGACTTATAAGAATAGAAAAAGTCCAGGCGACTGGACCTTTTTCCATTACTATAAGTCAGATTTACAATGAGCACGCTAAACAATCAGCCTGCACATTTTTGAATATTAATGGGGGGGCATTGTATAATATGAAAATATTTTCCTTATTTTAAATTCCCATGGAAAATGTGGGAGCACAGAGAATCTTTAGATACAGTATGGCAGGCTGATACACTTAAGAAAGAGGCACAACAGCAGCTTGACACGTCCACTCAGTAAAAGAATGGAGACAAGACAGTTACAGTAACACAGGAATCCAGGTTCAAAACTAGGAAAAGGAACCTGGCAGGGAAGCTGCAAAAGGAATAGAATTTGGGTGTCATTACACATTAAAAGGGCTTCTGACTGTTATTAAAAGTATATTACAATGATACATGACAGAAATAAAAAAACTGTAAAACATGCCAGTACTGGAACTGAAGGTGAATCAGTATGAAATCAGGGCAAGACAGAAGTATACACAGAAACTTAAGAAGTATTTGTTCAGAAGAAAAGAGGATATGACTAGAACAAAAGGCATTTGAGTGAAGACCCTCCGAACAAAGTGAATGAAGAAAATAAGTTGGAGAATGCAGAGTTCATAGGTAAGTACTAGGCTAGCTACCTGTGCATGCCAATTTAAACCTAGCTTAGATCCCAAACTGGAGAGGTGACAGCACAGAAGCCTAGAGGAGTCCACTGGTGACTGTTCTCTGTAAAGATAACCTCCCACATTTTGATTTCCTGCAGCCTATCTGTAAACCAGTTACAATCGGAGGGGTGACACAGGGGCTTATTCCCAGTATATTTAGCTTTTTTTACTATGCCTTAGTGGGGGATTATGTCAAAAGCTTTGTCTAGGTCAAGGTATACAGTATGTACCATTCTACCTTCATCCATTGCTTTAGTGACCTTTTCAAAAAAATGTCCACCAGGTTGAGTAAGAATGACCTGCCGTTAACAAATTCAAACTGAGACTGGTCCCATGTTTGGAGGTTCCCTATGTCCTTATTGATTAGTTCAATGACAAGACTTTCCATGGCTTTGCATATGAGGCTAATCACATGTACAGATGTGTAATTGCATGGGTCTGTAGAAGGTCTGCCCTTATGCATGGCACTGACTGTAGGTATTCTCCATTTGCTTGGTACAAAACCTGTATGGAAGCTAAGGTTGGACAGTGCTGTTAGGAAGTTGGCTAAATCGTGCTTCATGCTATTTAAGATGCATCCAGGAATATTTTCAGGACCCACTGAAGCAGTACTTTTAGTTTTTGATAGCTCTGTTAAGGCCTGGTCTTATGTGACAGTTGTAGACCTAGCCAGTTTCAGGTATACCTTAAGGGACAGACTGACAGGAGAGAGGAGTAAAGTTAGAGCTGAATTTATCAGCTGGTAGGATGACGATATCTTCAACCTCAGTGTATGTAACATTGTTTACACTCATTGCTGCTTGATGCTTTTCATATCACAACTATAACTAAAAAGGTCTTGTGATTGTCTTTGGCTTGGGTATCTATTTTAGCCTGAAACCCAGCTTTGGTGGATTTTATTAAGCTTCTGAGTTGTTTATTTCAGAGATTAGGGCTCTAGCATTCTGGGAATTGCTCTTCTTACTTTTGGTCAAAATGCTCTTCCTTTTATGTTGATATTATGGTTCACTGGGTGGGTTTGTTTCTAGAGTTTGTCCTATGCTTGTTTCTACAGGGAGCAGCTGTATCTGTGTAGCTGTTTACATACTGGTATAAGACAGTGGTGTACTTTTCTGCATATTCAGTGGAGTTAACTGAGTTTGGTGTGGATTTGAAACTTACTAGTGTATTATTTAAGAGTAGGTAATTTGCCTTCGAGAAATTTCTGAAGATACCTTGGGTGGAAGAGATCACTGCCTTCAGTTTTATTTCAAAGGAGACTACTTTATGCTCAGGCCTACTAAGTGATGAAGATACTCAAGTGATGGTGCAAGATTCTCCCATGTTAGTAATAAGATCCAATATGTTATCCCCCCAGTGGGTCCTCTGACTAATTGTTCTACGGAATCTGTATTGACAAAGTCCAGGAGTCTCTGTGCTTGTGCACTAGGGGTGGTGTAAGTCTCCCTGTCTATAGCTGGACAGTTTCGATCACCTAGGAAAATGGTACTGGGTTTGATACTGAGTGATTCTACTTCCTGTAGACAGGTGCTGTGACTTTCTTGTGTCATACACAGAGGAAGTTCTATAGCTAATATATGGTACAAGATCTTTCTTCTGGTTATTTGGACATAAAGAAGCTCTAGTGCATCAGGCTGCTTTACCCGCCTTGAAGACGAGTCACCTCCTCATTTTTTTAACAGGTGTAGGCCGTCCCTGGTGAAGCAGTGTGGTCTGTTGATCAGATTCTCCAAGGTTGATAAACACTGGATCCCCTTCGAATGGCACCAAAAATGAAGCCAATTATTGAAGTAAATTCTTTTTTGTTCATATTGTGGTGTCATCCTTGGAGAAACTAGAATGCTGCTCAATGCTAGGCTCATACCTTACATGGACACACAGTCTGAGAAGCCCATCATGCATCTCTTCATAAACCACACATCCCCACTAGAACTCTTAGATCCAGCAACCAAAACCTCATAAAAGTCATCAAGCATAGAAATGATGATGGCAAATCCCTTTTTGCCAGCACAATTGCCAAAAAATGGAACACCCTATCACGCCATACAACCTCTACCACCTCCACTACTCAGTTTAAAAAAGTCCTGGAAAAAACATTTTCAGAATAATTGGCTATGCTCATGCCATTCACCAGGCTAACCCTTAAAAAGGTAACTCCTCAGTACCCCAACTACTCTCATATAGTCTGTCTCATGAAAACAAAATACTGCCTCTTTTTAGGTCTTTTGAGTACATGGCTTTTGATACTCTATACCTCAATGTTTGACTTTTCTATGAACTGTTAATTTAATGTATTCCATACTGTATGTATCATCTCCTTGTGTGTATGCAACGAAAGCTCTCATAACATGAAACAAATGTTCCATGTAATTTCCTGTTATTCTATGTATGTGTTGTTTGGAGCTTTTCTCCCCAGGCCTCCGCTGAAAATGGACCTGTGTCCAGTTGGAATTTCCAGGTTAACAAATGTAAAATAAAAGAAAAATTAAAATAAATAAAAAATAAACTCCAGGGAGTTGCATCTCAAGTCATTAATACCAACATAAACTATGAAAGAGTCATACTGGTGTTTGTTGTACAACGGCTTGAGTGCACGTGTGATCTGATAGATCCTGGCACTAGACAAGCAACTAGCCATCACTTTTCATGAGCCTGGTAAAAAGGTATATCTGTATGTCTACCAATGAAGTCACCTATAACAAGAGTGTTTAGTTGGGACAATGCATGCCTGGCAGGCTCAGCATTTGTGACTTTGGGACTCCTTGCGCTATGTGAGGAGGTAGGCTTAATTTGCAGTGTGTGCTGTGTGCCTGTGTTGAGTTTTGGAGGTATTTACGAGTTAATCTTTACAACCTCAGCATATGATGGGTTATGTATATTGTGATGGCCTCAGAAGGGTGTGATATGTGGTGAAGTGCTGATGATTTTGGTGTCTGGGTTTACTGTGTGTGAGATGTTTACCTCCAGGGACATTAAATAGTTCAGAGCCTATTTCTAAAGTGTAAACCAGAAAAGCAATTGAAAGTGGAATTTAAAAAGGAGGAGTGTATGAACCAAGAAGAAAGAAAGCTAGACACAACTAATCGCACACACTACTGATATTTTTTGTTTTATAAGTTTATACTAGGCTATCTGCCCTAGGGCATTTATAAGCCTAGCCAGAATGTGTTTGGCTTTCGCCACCCATTTTAAATTTATGTTGCTATGCCCTTTTTCGAGGTTAGTATACTGTGCCTCTGTCTAACAGTGACACAGAAGTGATATCCGGGGTAAACCTACGATCTCCCATCCACTCATCAAGATTCCTCTTGAAGAGAGTCAATGAGGGACTCTGCCTAACCTGGACTGGGATTTTATTCCAGAGTGAAGGGAGCCTCTGGGTTATGAATCTGTCCCTCCAGCATGTCCTATTTATTTCACTGCTGAGGTTCAAGTCTCGAGCGCGTAGCTCGATGGGATTTGGATTTTCTGAGGTGCAGCATGTCCATTAATTCCGGGTTGGGCATGGCTTTATATGTCAGGCACAGATCGCCTCTGAACAGGCGGTATGCCACTGAATAGAGCTGGAGTTTCTTTAACCGGGCAGCATATGGCATCTGTTTGAGCCCTTTGATCCTCTTGGTGAGGTACTTTTGGGGTCTTTCCAGTTGCTGCAGGTGTCTGGTAAGGTACATCCCAAAAGGGGCATTGTACTCAGTTATGGGCCTGATGAGGGATGAGTAAAGAGGCATGATGACCTCCCCTGATCTAGATGTGAATCCCTTCATGATTAGGTGGGCTATATAAAATGTTTTTCTAACCACTTTGGCCACGTGGCTGTCAAATGGGAGACTGCTATCAACTTGGGTCCCCAGGTCCCTAACTACTTCTTCTGCAATTAATGGATTACCACCTATGTGGTAATTTGTGGGCACTTTGTTTTTGCCAAAGGGGATGACTATACACTTTTTGGCATTTAGCTTGAGGCCATGGCTCTGGCACCAGTTGTCTGTTTCTATGAGGCCCTTTTGGAGAATGCTTGTGTCGGCTGGAGAGTCGATTATGGCACCCAGTTTGCAGTCATCTGCGAACTTGGTCAGCCACAGTCCTTCCGCGTTGGCCTGTACCTCCGAGAAATATATACCAAACAAGAGAGGTCCCAGGACTGAGCCTTCTGGGACACCATTTGTAACTGGTTTGGAGTCTGACATGGCTCCAGCAATTCTAACCATGTGGGTTCTGTCCTTGAGCCAGTTTGCAATCCATCTAGTGACATAGGGGTTTATATTTAAGCTGGTGAGCTTATCTATAATGCCCGAGTGGGGTATTGTATCGAAAGCTTTTGCGAGGTCCAGGTAGGCTGTGTGGACCACCTTCCCCTCGTCAATGGCCTTGGTGACTGTTTCAAAGAAATCAACCAGGTTTAAGAGGCAGGATCTGCCCTTAACAAAGCCAAACTAGGTAGGATCCAGTGTCTGTAGGTCCCCAATATCTTTATTTATGAGGTCCATGATGATCCTTTCCATAGCTTTGCAGACCAAGCTAGTCAGGCTTATGGGGCGATAGTTTCCAGGATCCGTTGAGGCACCACCTTTATGGAGAGGGACCACTGTTGCTGTACACCACTCTTTGGGCACATATCCTGTAGTAAGGCTGAGATTGAACAGTAGTTTTATGTTTGGGTTTAGCTCTTCTTGGAGTTCATGTAGGATGCAGCCCGGGACACTGTCTGGTCCCATTGATGCTGTGTTTATTTGCTTTGGAGAGGGCGGCTCTTACCTGAGCATCTGAGATGTCAGGGGGGCAGCACTCTGCTGGGATAGATATTTGCCCTTTTGGTGGGGAGGGGGGGGAGAAGTTTGCACTGAACCTGTCAGCTAGGATGTTGGCAATGTCTGTGGGTTCAGTGTATTTTTTGTCATTTTGGACTAATTCTGAGCATATCTGGGAATTACCACCCAGGTTCCTAACATAACTAAAGAAAGCCTTGTGATTATCCTTAGTGTCCTGTGCAATTTTTCTCTCGAAGCTGGCCTTAGACAATTTTATGTGTGCCCGTAGTTGTTTGATAATACTGATCAGTGATGCCTTCCCTTTTTGGGATTTTGCTCTATCATTTAGTAGCTTCCTCCTTCTATTGTATAGTTTGTTTATGGCTGAGGTCCACCAGACAGGACGTCTGCCTTTGGAGGATTGGGTCTTGGTTTTATTTGGGATCGCATGATCCATGCATTCCTGAGGGTGTTCATAGAATGCGTTTATAAAGGATTCTGCGGTCTGGGCCATATTTTCCCCAGGCCCGGGGGCTTTGAAGGATTCCACCTCGGTTTTGAGGAGTGTGAAATTTGCTTTAGAGAAGTTTTTCACTGTGGTTTTCTGGGCAGGGGGTGGGGTCGGGATGTGAAGATCCAGTGAGATTAGTTTATGGTCTGATCTTACCAGTGAGGGATACACTTCTGGTCTGGAGCATAGAGTCCCCATGTTGGTGATGATCAGGTCCAGTATGTTTTCCCCTCTTGTGGGAGTGATAACAAGTTGTTCCATAGCATTTGAGTTTATAAATTCTAGGAACCTTTGGGCTAGGGTGTTGGAGCTAGAGTAATGCTCCCAGTCTATGTTTGGGTAGTTGAAGTCGCCCAATATAATGGTGTTTGGAGAGACCTTCATATTTTCCAGTGTTCTCAAAAAGGCCGAGTGGGGTTCCTGGGTTTGGGAGGGTGGTCTGTAGCAGGCTATAAACTGGAAGGCAGTTTTACCCACTGTTAGTTGCACATGGATAGTCTCTGATGCTTCGTGCTTTGCCACCAACCTGGAGGTGTGGGTATCTTTGATGAATATCGATACTCCCCCTCCTTTTGTGGTTCGGTCCAAGTTTTGGGGCCAAAAAGCATGGTATGATGTATAACCTGTTAGTGCTGGGGTGCTCTCGGGAGCCCTGAACCAGGTTTCTGTTACTGCACAGATATCGATGTTCTCCATGCTAAGGAGAGTTTCGAGTGTGTGCATCTTGAGGTTTAGACTTCTGGCGTTGAGTAGCATTACTCTTAGTTTCTTATCCCTTGTGATACCTATGGAGGTGGGTTTGTCTTTTGAGCCTTGCCTAAAAAAAGGCATTATGGCGGTAGCAAGAGCCTTTGCCAATATCTGAAAGCCCAGGGGTGACAGGTGCAAGCCGTCCCTAGCGAAGCATCGTGGCTTGTCGAGCAT
The DNA here is from genome assembly GCF_019279795.1 of Protopterus annectens. NCBI lineage: Eukaryota > Metazoa > Chordata > Ceratodontiformes > Protopteridae > Protopterus > Protopterus annectens. Next base: position 332,212,020 of record NC_056744.1, on the reverse strand, counting down.
ATCATCCCAAGCTGACAGGCATTGGATCCCCTTTGAATGACACCAGTACTTAAGCCAATTGTTGAAATTGATCATCTTGTCTTCATATTGTGGCATCATTCTTGGTGAGGGTAAGATGCTACTCAAGGTCAGGGTCATACCGGCCTGGGCTACATGCTCAGAGAGCTTCTCTATGTCTCTTTTCATGTAGTCCAGGGAGGTACATCTCAGGTCATTCACACCAGCATGGACAATGACTGAGTCATATTTGTACTTGCCTTGGAGTGACCTGAGTGCTTGTGTTATGTGGTGGATCCTAGCGCCCAACAGGCTGCTCACTGTGACCCTCTCCTTGTTCAGCCTGGTGAGCGGGACGTCAATGTGCCTAATGATAGAGTCACCTATTACAAGGGTATCAGGTGTGTTGTTTAGTCTTAAGGGCTGTGACTGTTCGGCACACTGGCTTTGTGAGATATGTGTTGCACGTGTTTTGTTTTGGGGTAGCGGTTGCTTGGATGTCAGCTTTGGAGGTCTCTGCTGCTTAGGCAGATCTTTATTTAGAGCCTCCGAGTATGTTTTTGTGTGATTATGTGTTTGGTTTGCTGTCGTGGTAGGTCTATGTGAGACTGGAATTGTAGTGAGTGTGGTTTCCTTCTCCTCCTGACTGGTTATGCCAGTACTGAGTTGAGAGAGCTTAGCCTCCAGTTTGGCTATATGGTTGCATCTCTCACATGTGTTGGAATTTGTTGGGAGGAGGAGAGGGTTGTCTGTGTACATGAGGCAGTTGTAACATTGCCTCAAGATTCCCAGATTCACCAGCTGGACCGGACAGGAGATTGACAACTGACCTTTGGACATGCTAGAATAGTATTGGGTATTCCTATATAATTGAAAACAAGGGCCAGTGGGGAGTGAGGGTGTAGTGCTTTTAATTTTTAGTGCTGACTTATATAATTGCTTTAGCACGCAAGTGCCAGGTAACTTAAGTGCAATGTGTTACAGGTAACTTAAATGCAAAAATGACAAACAGTAACTTTCTTTCAAGTGAAACAAGGAAATAAGTACAGTAAGCAATGCAGATATCACTAGTGATCCACAGAAGCTGCTATAACACTTACAGTTGAAGACCAAAACCATAAGGAAAAGAAAGCTAGTGACAACTAATCGCACAGACTACTGATAATGTTTGTTTTGCTACAACTCTTACAGTTGAAAACCAAAACCATAAGGAAAAGAAAGCTAGTGACAACTAATCGCACACACTACTGATGATGTTTGTTTTGCTATAACTCTTACAGTTGAAGACCAAAACCATAAGGAAAAGAAAGCTAGTGACAACTAATCGCACACACTACTGATAATGTTTGTTTTGCTATAACTCTTACAGTTGAAGACCAAAACCATAAGGAAAAGAAAGTGAGAAGGTGGTATAACCTTATACTAAGGTATCGACCTAAGAGAGAAGAAACTACTCGAGGCCTATGCTGACACAGATACAGTATATCAGAAGGAGTTTTCTTTAGAGCTATACTTTGCAGGGAACAGTTTGAACAAGCTGCAGTGCCATTGTTTATTCATTTTATTTTTTTTTTGGATCGGGGGGGGGGGTAGCTACAACTTCCACATCAAAAAAGGTTATTGAAGAAAGTAATGCTGAGTTAGTGGATTTACAGGTAAGCTACATAAACCTTACAAAGGCACAAATGGTGGTACTTTAGGTAGGGCAAGAGAGAAAGTAGACAAGGTTATAGAGACAAACGGAGAACATGCTGTCCACATTACTAAAACAAAACAATAATCATTTACACAGTTATTAATTAACAATGTCATGAAACTATGTGCATACTATTTACAAAGTCCATAACAAAATTCAAAACATTTCTAATGTAATTAATACTATACTAATAAGCTTTCCAAGCTGATAATTTGTCACATTTTTAGTTCTCATTATTAGTGTTTCGTTATTGAATACTGATTTTGCTAAACAGATCAGTTCATTACTGAATGAGATAGTAGTGATAGTAGTCTTCGTTTTCCTTTTTTTTTTTTGTAGTGATTTTTCTAGCTATTGTTAAAGATGACTTCTTATACAGAATAAGTACAGCAAGGAGTGAAATTCTACATCGGTTACTAGTGTCAAAACCTTACAGGGCACTAATAATAGAGAGCCTATAGTCACGTTAGGAGGTCACCTGGGGATGGACAAAACTAATGCAAAGGTATTAATCAAGAATTGTATTGGCCAGGCATAATGGAAGAGATATAAAACATATGTGCTTCTTGTTCAGAATGACAGCTGCATCCCATCCTGCATATAAAAGTATCTTGATCCCAATGCCTACCATAGAAGGGCCTTTTGAGTATATTGCTCTGTACATTATGGGGCCGTGAGTAATGACATGCACTAAGCAACACATTATGGGGGCATGAGTGATGACGTGCACTAAGCAACACATTATGGGGGCATGAGTGATGACGTGCACTAAGCAACACATTATGGGGGCATGAGTGATGACATGCACTAAGCAACACATTATGGGGGCATGAGTGATGACATGCACTAAGCAACACATTTTGGGGGCATGAGTGATGACATGCACTAAGCAACACATTATGGGGGCATGAGTGATGACATGCACTAATCAACACATTATGGGGGCATGAGTGATGACATGCACTAATCAACACATTATGGGGGCATGAGTGAAGACGTGCACTAATCAACACCTTACGGGGCCATGAGTGATGACGTGCACTAATCACAAGCAGAAGTGCAACTGCTTAGGCTAGTGACCCACACCCTCAGATCTTCAAGTGAATGGCAAAAACGAAAGTCCAGCCCTTCTACTCGCACACCAACCAGGTGGCCAGATACATGTTACACACACATACCCCTCCCTCTCCAACCATTCAGGTCCTATTTCTTTGCCCTGCATCCCCCAACCATCATTCCTTACATTTTAGTTTATAAAAAAATCATGTTTTCTTTTAAACTGTAGCAAACAGCTGCTACAGTTTATACCCTGCACGGAGTGTTACTGTGATCAGATTTTTGTTTAAAAAAATCTTTTCTCTTTTAAATTGTTGCAAACTGCTTGCTACAATGTAGCAAGCAGTTGCTATAGTTTATACCACACACGGAGCACTACAGCACTCAAGTTTAACCACAAATGCAATACTGACTTTTAAAAGCTGGTACTGAATGAAAGAGCGATCACGATGATAGATGACCAATCGAGCCCCCTAACACTTTGCACCCAGGGCAATTACCCTTTTAGCCCCACCCCAGCTAATTTACTGGTCAAATGGAACTACACTACAAAATTCCCAGAATAAGTGCAATTACCCAAACCTAACACTTGCAGAACTGGTACTGCTACTGTCCAGAGTGGGTATCCCCAAGGAGATACTTACTGACATATATATATATATATATATATATATATATATATATATATATATATATATATAAATATCAGTCTACTTCTGTTTGTTGAAAGCTCGTTCTTTCGAAAGACAGAGGTACGACCCTATTTACGAGAAAGTGCACTTAACCAAAAGTGCAGTTTCACAAATACCGGTTCACCAAACCGGGAATATAAACAAAAAAGAAACACTGCATCGCCAAAGCAAGCTACAGTGAGGATAAGGAAATATACCTGTTTCCCCACTGTAGTGTGACCTTGGAGTTAGTATATATAAAATAGCAGGGGGGGTGTTTTTTTATATGTTCTCATTATGAGTTTTAATTAGATCTGATGAAGGATCATTAAGATCCAAAAGTGCTTATCTTATGAGTACTTTTGTTTTATTATTTTCACTTGATTAAAGTTTTTTAAGTTTATAGTGGATACATGGTATTTCTCTGAAGGACCCTGGCCATGACGATTGTGTTGATTCTGTTTTCTGTTGGTTCTTTACTGCAATGCAGTATTTTAGTGGGAGTCTTCGTGCTACTTATTCTGTTGATACTCGTTTGAGGACTCCAACGTTCATGGCTGAAGGGTTAACCTTGGAGGGACTGGAGTTGGATTACAGTCCACATCTGACTAGTTTGAGAGTGGATAATGAGGAGATACAGCCATACCAGTTGGGTGAACTGGCGCGTTTTGTTGCTTAATGGCAAATACAGAATAAAAACAGCAAGTATCTGTTGTATTCAGATGAAAATCCATTATTATGGCTGAAATTTGATGATAGAGGAAAGTGTTATTAAGGGAGAAGTGGACTTACAGATGTTCCATCGAGATACCAAAGAATTGGAAAATTGGTTTTATGAACGTAAGAGGGTGCATTGGCATTGCCTCCACTTGGAGGGGTGCCTATATCATAAAGTTGTTCCAAGGGGACTATGAGTACTTGTCATGCCTACTCAGGCTAGAGCCCATCCAGAATTACCCAAAAAGTAACAGCGACTGAATTTAGATTTAAGTTTCAGTTACATGAAACTTATAATTGAGCACTTTAAACCTCATAAACAGAAACTTATTAGGAAAATAGAGGGTTTACAGAAAGTTATTGATAAATACACCATTGAGGCTTACAAGAGGAAAGTGGATGATGTATATTTTAAGGTTTCACTGTATGATAATAAGTTAGAGCAAACAAAAGTGAAAAAGCTGTGAAGGGATTATGGAGATTTTCAGAGTGGGTATGTATGTACATGGCCCCGTGAGAGACAATATAGTGTATCTGGAGATACATGCAAGGAACTGACACAAGAGTCTGCTATGGCAAACATCACCATGAACATGGATCATTCTGCTCCTCAGGTACAACAAACTATAACTGAACCAATAATGAACACCCAGAATTTGCAGTTGGGAAACAATGAACCACCCCCATCAGGAGCGAGACCAAAGGAAAGAGCACTGCAACCACTGTTTTTTCTTGCTTTTTCACTATGAGTCAAGGAACCATGGGGAAAAGGGGAAACGAGATCTACAAGCAGGGGAAGAAAAAGGAGGAGGCTGTTTATGGGAGGAGTGACAAATACAATGATAAATGAGACATTGGTTTTAACTTCCTTATGATTGGGGAAAGCACACCTGCGGTTATTAAACAAAGGACTGAAATTTGTTCCAGCTAAAGACTCCAATTTGAATGACATCATTCTAAGTCTAAAGATGCTAAGCAGAGATATCCTGCGCAAGGATACGTACACAGATATGGGCATGGCAGAGAAAGATCTTTATAAATGACCCAGCTCCTTCATCCCCAGAACTGTGCAACAGTGGATACATTTATTAACATATGTGAGCAAGAGATCTCACAATACCTATTGACCAATCGACATAGGTTTTTTTAATATTAGTAAAGAGGAAATGGTAGCATTAAGAGAAATGGAAGCAAATCCAGGCCTGGTGGTGAGGCCTGCTGATGAAGGAGGTGGAGTTGTCCTAATCAATCAGGCAAGCTATAGAGAAGGAATTTTTAAATTATTACAGGATGAAATTGCTTATAAATCTGTTACTAAGGAGCAACTGGAAAAGATAAAGACGATCAGATTATTCGTGTGCCAGCTGAAAGAAAATTATATGATCACACAAAGTCTGTATGACTATGTACATCCCCTGATTCCAACTTTTAAAGGCCTTCCTAAGGTACATATGGATCCTATAAATCCTCCTATGCGCCCCACAGTAATGGGTGTAGGTTGGATCATGGAACCAGCCTCGATATTTGTGGAACAAAGTATCTTAGTAAAGGCTCCAGCAGTCTTGAAAGATTTCATAAGGACATTGAATTGACATTTGAATACCAGAGAAGAAGGAAAGAAATATTTAATGGTGAACATGGATATAAGGAACTTGTTTACATATATATCCAATAACTATGGCTTAGAAGCATTCAAAGGCTATCCTCAGAAGGCAAGTGGCTATGAGGAAAGAAAGATAGAGCTAATATGTAAATTGATGGAGGTGATTTTGAACTGTAATGTTTTTCTGTTTGAGGAGAAGTTCTACATGCAACAATGTGGAGTAGCCATGGGGACCCCATGTGCTAACAGCTATGCGAACTGAGTGTTAGCACATTGAAAGGAAGGAAATGTTTTACAGAATAATCCATTTGGGATCTATCTGAGACTCTATCAGAGATTTGTGGATGACACTTATATCACCTGGGGAGGTGACATAGACCACCTAGAAGCATTTCATAATTACCTAGAAGGTACAACAAATTTCGTGATGTTTACGATAAACTACAGCTCCTCGTTCATTTATTTTTTGGACATATGTGTGATGCAGGATGATGATCGTAAGACGGATACCAGTTTATTCAGGAAAAAATGTTGGAGGAACACTATCCTACCCAGGTCAAGCATGCATTCAAGACACACGCATGAGAAAATTTTAAAAGAGCAGTTTTTGAGAATGTCCAGACTTCATTTGAGGGATGCTAACTTCAATAATGCAATACAAGATATGGGTCAACAATTCTGAAGGCGCAGTTATATGAACAAAGAGGTATCCAAAATGTAAGATTATGTAAGAAGGAAAAGGGAAGAAGAGGGGCAACCCGATCTGTTGAGAGAAGAGAGAGGACATGAGGATGCCACCGATCTCAATCGTGTTAATAATACTAGCAAAGAAAGAAATGTAAGAATAATCTTCAACTATTCCAAAGATACCAGGGACGTCTGCAATATTATAAGAAATAATCTGAAGATTTTGAGATCTAATGATGGGCTGAAGCAAATAGTTGGTGATGCACCAAAATTTGCCTTTAGAAACAATAAAAATCTGAAACAACGATTATGCAAAGAGAGAGCTGGTTGACCCAATGTTACATCAAAGAGAAGAGGGACCTTCCCACGTTGAAGATGCATGATATGTAAGCATGTCAGTACAGATGAGAAGTTCACACATCCGACTAATGGCACAGTCTATTATACCAATTTTTATGCTGATTGCACGACCAGAAATCTGGTGTATTTGGGCTCTTGTGAACAATGCAGCAGCTTAGAGGTGGGGAAAACTATGAGACAATTGAAAGAGAGGGTCTCCAAACACTTAAGTGATATTAGACTGGCTGACTACAAGAATCCCCTGGTGAGACACATTCGTAATAATATGGGGCATATATTCAGTTTTAGGACATTACAGATTGTGCAAGGAATGCTTAGAGGAGGAGGAGACTTGTATAAAAATATTCAACTGAAAGAAATGCACTGGATCGGGGAGTTACAAGCACACAAATTTCTGGGCTTAAATACTAATTATCCAATAAAACTAGCCCTGAAGGGGCATAGGCTAACAAGACATATCTGATTGGATATGAATAACCTGAAGTTGACTGGTGAAAGGAGAAGGAGTTGGCTGAAAATGACATTTTGATAGGCTGAAACTTTGTTTTTATATGCTCTCAATATGAGTTTAATTAGATCTGATGAAGGATCATTAAGATCCGATAGTGCTTATCTTATGAGTACTTTTATTATTTTTACTTGATTAAAGTTTTTTAAGTTTATAGTGGATATGTGAGATTTTTCAGAAGGACCCTGGCCTAGGGTTGCCACCTTTTAAATGGGCCAAAGTGGGACATGGGGTGTGGCCAATATGACACTGGCCACACCCCTACCATGACATCACCACAGCTGTTAAGGGTACCAATAAACATGTTCCCATCCCTCAAAAATAGGGACATATTTTAAATATTACCCATAAACTTAGAAAGGTGCTTGAGTAACAAGGTTTGTGTTAACATACCTTTTGAAAACCAAAAGGTTAATTGCACAATTTTTGCAAGTATGCGAGCTCTCTTAACAAAAAAAAAAAAAAATAAATAAAAAGAAATTGTCTGTTAGAGGTTGAAATTTGTAAAGCATCTTATATTATTGCTTAGAAGTGTGTGACTCATTGCTGTACAAACTATGCAAAGGATGTTTAAAAAATACACGGTGGTTTGTACGGTGCTTAACTTATCAAAAATATATCAGGTTCGCATTTCAGGTGCAGGTTACAGCAATAACAATTCTGCAACTATACTATGAAGTTTGCTTGCCTCCACCGATAATGTCCTGGGCCGACTGCTGTGTCTTTTGCATGCATAACAATTGTGTAAGAATTTCGTGCGGACGGTATCACAAGTAAAAAACGTAAACAAGAAAAGTCAATATTATATGAAAAAATACAGCCTCCACCACCAGCCATGTGACAAAAAGTATCTATCAGCTTGAAATTGTATTCAATCATTAATAAATCCTACTGACGAATGTATACAGAGTAAAGATGGGACGACAAACGTATACAATTCTGACTACTGGAAATACTGTAATGCACAACGATCTCCGATCCCCAAGACGCACACAACACACACACCTTGGGTGGTCACTAGATGAAACTAAACACATGCAATTCAGTAAAGTGCCCTTAGCCTTCCAAGAACACTTAAAAAAAATGAGCAGATTTTGTGCGGTCATACCAGTTTGACTACAAATGGTGAAAGTTAGAAATGTGCTAATATCCCTCAAATAGTATATGATGTTGCATAATTTCTTTGTAGAGCTTGGTCAAAATTTTAGAGGACCACTGCAACTTCCATCATTTTTTTTTGCAGCACTTTGGGGGCCACTGTGTGGTTCACACATAATTGTGTCAGAGTTAATGTTAGTACCTGCAGCAAACAGCTTTTTTTTTTTTTTTTTTAAGTTTGACTCTGGGGACCTTGGATTCAGCCAGGAAGAGCCCTACAAAGATTATCTTTGTAGGGCTCTTCCTCACTGAATCCCTGTCCCCTTCACAAGCTGCAGCCAATTGCTGCATGAGTTACAAAACCTGGACCTAACAGGGAACAGCTCTGCCCGCAGGTCCGGGTTTTGTCATCTTTGGTGATGTAACCGAATTGCAGAGGAAAAACAGAAGTGTTCGCAGTTTTTCCACAGCTATTCAGCGTTGTTGAAAAGCAGGACTTTTAAAGTCCCACTGTTTTACAGACCAGGCAGTGGGATGAAGTTGCTCAATTCATGAGTGTCCTGCTGATAATGGGACAGGTGGCAACCTTACCCTGGCCATGACGAGCGTGTTGATTTTGTTTTCTGTTGGTTTTTTACTACAATGCAGTATTTTAGTTGTTTTAAAAAGTTCAAGTCATCTGTAGTAGATATATATATATATATATATATATATATAGTTTCACTTCATAATTCGAAATCTCGAATTTCTGCATATCGAGACCATAAAGCCAAAACTGTGCAAAACTGAAGCTTCACAAACCAGAAACCCGAACACACAGCATACACCACACCACAAAACCAATACACACAAAAAACAAAACACTAAACACGCAAATACCTACACAACACAAAAGCAGGGGGGCAAGCAAATATATATATATATGATCTGTATGTATGTGTGTATATATATATATATATATATATATATATATATAGAGAGAGAGAGAGAGATGTACACACAGGTGTGTGTAGACATACATAGACACACCTACATATGTATAGATTATATATCTGTGTGTTTTACAGTGCTCTGATCCTTATATAACTAAAGGTATAGTACAATGTAAATACTTTCTTTACTATGATTCACAGTTACTTCTGGCTCAGTTCCTTGCTGAAAAGGGTCTTTGGACCAGCATACTTACCCAATTAATACACTATAAAATAAAATGCAATGTCTCAGTGGTTTAAGTTTATGGATGATGCTACACTCCTATTCCTCTCAACATCTTAGTGCAAGAAATCTGGACAAAGCCCAACAAAATGGAGGGATAAACACCCAAAACTAAGGACATATTTTAAATATTGCTTTTATAAACTTAGAAAGTTGCTAGAGTGACACGGTTTGTTTTAACATACATTTTTAGCTAGAGTGACAGAGTTTGTTTTAACATACATTTTTATGAAGGATTTGAAGTCTGAAACTCAAACGTTTGTCATCATTTAGTGACTTCAGTCCTCACATCATCCCAGTGATTTGTCAGAAAAACATAAATTTTATGAGGAACAGACCAAAAATATGAGCCGAAAAATCTGTAGGTGCTGTGAAAACCTGGACGGTTGAATGGTATGGCTCCTTCTAAGAGTCAAGTTTGAGAATGCTCCTGACCCTGACACAAGTCATAAGAATCTGTCATGGTTACTGTAGCAGGAAACCAGCAGTCATGAGGATTCATGAGGGTTACTGTAGCAATCAACGAGCAGTCATGAGAATCTGTCTGGGATATTGTAGCAAGAAACCAGCAGTCATGAGAATCTGTCAGGGTTAATGTACCAAGAAACCAACAGTCATTAGTTTATACCCTGCCTGCATGGAGTGTTACAATGGTCATGTTTTAGCTAAAAAAAATATTGTATAAGCTGTACCAAACTGCTTCCTACAAAAGTTGCAAACAGCTGCTACAGTTTATATCCTGCCTGCATGATTTTAGTTAAATAAGAGAGAGAGATTTTTTTTTCGCTTTTAAAATATAGCAAGCAGTTACTACAGTTTAGACTCCACACAGAGCACTACAGCACTCTGGTTTAACCGCAAATGTAATACCGGCTTTTAAAAGATGATATTGCATTAGAGATCTGGATCAGCTGATTGCACCCCTTCCAACATTTTGCCCCTGGGGCAGTTGCCCCTCTTGCTCCACCCTAGGTACTCTACTACCAACATCACTGCACTCTGTGCAAGTATCACTGACCTGTTACTGTTATCACTGCACTCTGTCCAAGCATCATCAACCTGTTAATGCCATTACTCCACTCTGTCCAAGCATCATCAACCTGTTAATGCTGTTACTGCATTCTGTCCAAGCATCATCAACCTTTTACCGCTATCACTGCACTCTGTCCAAGCATCATCAACCTGTTAATGCCATTATCACATTCTGTCCAAGCATCATCAACTTGTTAATGTTGTTACCGCATTCTGTCCAAGCATCATCAACCTGTTAACACCGTCACTGCACTCTGTCCAAGCATCATCAACCTGTTAATGCCGTTACTGCATTCTGTCCAAGCATCATGGACCTGTTAACACCATCACTGCACTCTGTCCAGACATTATCAACCTGTTAATGCTGTTACTCCACTCTGTCCAAGCATCATCGACCTGTTAACACCATCACTGCACTTGGACATCACTGCATTCTGTCCAACCATTGCTGAACTGTTAGCGACATCAGTCTGTCCAGGCACCATCATCCATTTACTAACTTCAGTCTGTCCAAGCACCAATAACTTGTTAGTGCCATCACTGCATTCTGTCCAAGCATCACTGACCTGTTGTCGCCATCACTGCATTCTGTCCATCCATCATTGATCTGTTAGCGACATCCCTCCACTCCATCTAGGCATCCCCTTCTCTCTGTCCAGGCATGATTGACCAGTTACTTCACTCTGCCCAAGCATCATTAACCTGTTACCACCATCACTTAACTCTGTCCAAACATCATCAACCTGTTACTGTCATCACTGCATTCTGTCCAGCAGTCATTGACCTGTTAGTGACATCTCTCAACTCTGTCAAGGCATCAGCAACCAGTTACTGACTTCAGTCTGTCCAAGCACCATCAACCTGTTACCACCATCACTGCACTCTGTCCAAACATCATCTACCTGTTAGTGACATCCCTCCATTCTGTCCAGGCATCATTGACCTGTTACTGACTTCACTCTGTCCAATCAGCATTGACCTGTTACTGACATCAGTCCACTGTGTCATTCCACTCTAGCCAAGCATCACTGACCTGTTACTGACATCACTGCACTCTGTCTAAGCATTATCAACCTGTTACTGACATCACTCCACTCTGTCCAAACACCACTGACCACTTACTGACATCAGTCTACTCTGTCCAAACACCATTGACCTGTTACGGACATCACTCCACTCTGTCCAAACACCATTGACCTGTTACCGACATCACTCCACTCTGTCCAGATACATCTAGTACTACCTTCATATACCAATCTGGCCATCCCTGTCCACCCAGCTCCCAGTCTTTCCTATAACCCTGTCCCTCCCCATTTCCTTCCTGATTCTCCTAATCAAGACCTCCTCACCTTCATTTTCTCCTCCCATTAACCCCCATTACCACCCTAATCTCTGATTCCACCTACCCCTCCCCCACCCAGCACCAAACTCCTCATCCACTGCCTTGGCTAAACAAGGAGAAAGTTACTGTCAGCTGCCTGTCGGGTGCCAGGATCCGCCACATAACGCACGCACTCAGGTCACTCCACAACAAGCACAAATATGACTCTCATTGTCCATGTTGGTGTGAATGACCTGAGATGTACCTCCCTGGACTACATGAAAACAGACATGGAGGAGCTCTCCAATCTTGTAGCCCAGCCCTGAGTAGCATCCTGCCATCACCCAGAATGATACCACAGTACAAGGGCAATATGATTGACTTCAACAATTGGCTAAGCTTCTGGTGTCATTCTAAGGGGATACAGTATCTGTCTGCCTGGGATGACATGATAGACGGACCACGATGCTTTGCCAGAGATGGCCTGCACCTGTCGCCCTTGGGATTTCAGATACTGGCTAAGGCTCTTGCCACCCCTATAGTGCCTTTTTAGGCACGGTTCAAAGGACAAAACCACCACCGTAACAGATACAAGCATGCAAAATCTGAGGGTAATGTACTCAATGCTAGAAGTCTAAACCTCAAAATGCATTCACTCAAGGCACTCCTTAAAATGGAGAACATCGACATCTGTGCAACGACAGAGACCTGGTTCAAGACTCCAGAGAGCACCTCTGCATTACCAGGCTATAAATCATACCACACCTTTCAGCCAACTAACCTGGACCGAAACACTAAAGGTGGAGGCATGTCCATATGCATTAAGGATATCCACGCCTCCAAGCTAGTTGCTCAGCATAATGCATCCGAGATTATTCAAGTGCAACTAACTTTGGGCAAGACCACAATCCAAATTGTAACTTGCTACAGATCCCCCATCATGCCCCAGGATTCCCACTCCTCATTTCTTGATACACTGGAAAATATTAGGCTACAACCCAACACAGTAATAATGGGCAATTTCAACTACCCCACCATTAACTGGAAAAACTACTCGTGTACCAAATCTTTTGCTCAACGTTTTCTGGAATTCATAAATTCCAATGCTTTGGATCAACTTATCCACATCCTCACCAGGGGCAGCAATATCCTAGACTTGGTCATTACCAACATGGGCGACCGGTGTTCCACACCAGGGGTCAATTCTGACCACAAGCTAATCACTCTAGACATCCACATCCTGCCCCCACTCCCAATTAGGGAAAACACCGTAAAAAATTTCTCCAAAGCCAACTTTACGCTTCTTAAGACAGAAGTGCAATCTTCACAACACCCATGCAGACAAACAATAGATTTATAACTAATGAATCCTACACAAATGCACTTTATAAGCACTTACACGAGTGCATGGATCATGCTATCCCTAACAGAACCAAGATGCTATCCTCCAAAAAAAGGAAGCCAATCTGGTGGTCCCCTGCCATAAACAAACTCTACAACAGAAGAAAGAAACTGTTGCAAAAAAGAGTAAAATCCCATGACTGGAAGAGCTCCCTGGTCAGCCTCAGTAAGAAGCTGAGATCCCTCAAAATCCTCCAAAGCTAGTTATGAAAACACAATCACCACTGATTCTAAAGACAACCACAAAGCATTCTATAGCTATGTCAAGAATCTCAATGGCAACACTCAGATCTGCTCTGAGTTATAGCATAATGGCACTAAATATACAGAACCAACTGATATTGCCAACATCCTGGCAGATAGGTTAAGTGCTAACTTTATCCCCCCACACTCCCTAAAGGGCCCATCTCTATACTGGAAAAATGCAAAGTTCCTGTAATTATGGCTGCATAGGTAAAAACCACAATCTCCAAAGCCAAGAACACAGCATCCATGGGACCTGACAACATCCCAGGCTGCGTTCTACATGAACTACAGAATGAACTGGCACCACATTTAAGCACCATGTTCAATCATAGCCTCACCTCCAGGTTTGTGCCCACTAAATGGCACACGGTGATGGTTATCCCACTCCAAAAAGGGGGAGCCACCACAGACCCCGGGAACTACCGCCCCATCAGCCTAACGAGCCTGGTCTGCAAGGCCATGGAACATATCATCATGGAACTTATAAGCAAAGACATTGGTAATCTCCAAACTCTGGACCCCACCCAGTTCAGGTTTGGAAAAGGCAGATCATGTCTCCTAAACCTGACTAGCTTCTTTGAAGCAGTCACCAAAGCTGTAGACAAGGGTAAGGTGGTTCACACAGCCTATCTAGATCTCGTCAAGGCTTCTGACACCATCCCCCCACTCTGGAATTATAGATAAACTCACTAAACTAGATATAAATCCCTGTGTCACAAGATGGGTTACCAAGTGGTTCACTGACATAACCCACACTGTGAAAATAGCAGACTCCAAATCCGACTTCAGACCAGTGAGAAGTGGAGTACCACAGGGTTCAGTCCTAGATCCTCTCCTATTTGGTATCTACTTTTCTGAAGTACAGGCTAACCTAACACAGAAGGTCTTTGGCTAATGAAGGTCGCAGATGACTGCAAACTAGGAGCCATAACTGAAACTTCTAATGATGTGGGCATCCTACAAAAGGGCCTCACTGACACAGGTGCCTGGTGTCAAAGCCATGGCCTCAAGCTCAGTGCCAAAAAGTGCATTGTCATCCCCTTTGGTAAAATCTCTGTACCCATAAGCTACCACATCGGTGGTAGTCTACTTAGCACCGAAAGTGTGATAAGAGACTTTGGGACACGGGTGGACAGTAGTCTCTCCTTTGATAATCACATTGCCACAGTAGTCAGGAAATCCTTCTATGTGGCACATCTCATCACAAAAGGTTTTTCATCCAGGAAAAAAGATCATTGTTCCCCTCTACTCATCACTCATTAGACCCATTATAGAGTACAATGCCCCTTTTGGTTTGTACCTCATAAGACATCTACGACAACTGGAAAGGCTGCAGAAATACCTCACAAAGAGGTTTACTGGCCTCAAACAGATGCCCTACACAGATAGTCTCAAAAAACTCCAGCTTTACTCCATCGCATATCGCATACTCAGAGGTGATCTCTGCCTAACATACAAAGCTATGTCAAACTCAGAGCTGTTGGACATGCTCCACTTAAAGAAGTCCCAATCTCTCTGAGCTACACGCTGTAGAGACCTAAACCTTGTCACCACAATAAACAGAACATGCTGGAGAGATAGATTCCTGTCCCAGAGACTTCCCATACTCTGAAACAAAGTACCTATCTATATCAAACAAAGCTTCTCATTAGCACTCTTTAAGAAAAATCTTGATGATTGGATGGAAAATAGGAAATTCACCCCCGGGATCACCTCTGTGGCTCTGCTCGACAGGGGCACAGGAAAATAATTTTCTTGGGTGGCGAAAGCCAGGGTACCTTTTTGGCTTGTCTTGTATAGGCCCTAGGGCTGATAGCCTAGTACCTACCTATAAACCTTATTGTCCCTAGCCTAACTTCCTCCACATCCTGAACCTTCCCTCAGCTACTGATAAGTACATCTCCATTTATTATGGCTGCTCTCAATTCCACCTCCTTTCACTCTGAAAAAAAGGCAAAGCAGCCAGCTATTTTCCATCTCTCTACTAAATGTCTTCCTCCATACATTTTCTCAGTTCCTGCCACCATCACTGCATTACCTTACAAATCCAACATGTATACATTCCTCACACATTCATGACCACACCTCGAGCAAATGACCCATTCCGACATGCCTCCTCTTGCAGTCTCTGTGAAGTTTTATACAGTCTATGAATTAATCATAATTGCAAATCATATACCAAACTCACCTTCCTCTACTGCCTTACCCCCATCCATCCCATGTCTCACCTACTCACACAGACCCTATCCCATGTCTCACCTCCTCACACAGACCCTATCCCATGTCTCACCTCCTCACACAGACCCTATCCCATGTCTCACCTCCTCATACAGACCCTATCCCATGTCTCACCTCCTCACACAGACCCTATCCCGTGTCTCACTCTTCTTCATCCATCTTTTGTCTCTACTTTTCCAGTCTGTGTTTCGCCTCTTCCTCATCCAGTTCTCTCTGTATAACACCAATCTTTCCCATATTGCTCATTTTTCCTCTTCTGTGACTCTTCCTTACTTTCCTCTCCCAGCTCCTCAAATCCCTAAACCAATGTAGAGCTTCTCTGAAATGAGACTTGGGGTTAAAACGATCTATTCTGGAGACAGAGGGGGATGGGATGACACTGATTTCAGTCTGAACGTTGACACTCTCATCATCCTGCTGCAGTTAGTGTCAGAAAATCATTGAACTGACAAACTTAAGCTTTCAAGGCAAGTAAACCAAGACACGAACATCCACAGCAAGAGTTTATTCACTACAAGATTTCAAGTCAAAGACTCTTTCTCAAGTACAAATAACTAGCTAAAACCACACATTAAATACTCTACCCAGCCAATCAAATGTTCTAATTAACTAATTAGATAATCTCCTTAAATGTAAAACATTTTAAAATACATTCAGTAATTCAATAAAAAATCACAAACAAATACTTAGACATCTAAACATACAGACTCTTAAACTTTAAAATAGTTTTTATACTATTAACTTTATTAAGCCCTGGTAATACATCAGCTCTAAAAAAGCTAATCCATTTATATTCAGCCCTCTCTGTTAAGTTTATAATGTCCCCACCCCTTTTATTTGCATAAACTCTCTACAAAATCCTAAACTTAAACATATGGTCATGTCCATGTTGTAAAATATGTTTACATAAGGCATTACTATCAGTTTTTCTACGAATCTCTGATAAATGTGATGCAATTCTTTCTTTAAATTTACAATTAGTTTTGTCTATGTAAAAACATAGACATTTTACACAATTTGCTAAGTATACTAGATTTTC
The DNA here is from genome assembly GCF_019279795.1 of Protopterus annectens. NCBI lineage: Eukaryota > Metazoa > Chordata > Ceratodontiformes > Protopteridae > Protopterus > Protopterus annectens. The sequence continues at coordinate 332,195,135 of NC_056744.1, read as the reverse complement.
ACTATTACATGTCCCAAATGTCTTAAAAACTAATTTACTATTCAATATGGGGTTTGTAACTCTAGCTCTGCATTAATATATTTACAGTATACACAGTTGTAGCAGGGAACAGTACTTTTTGTTTCTACTTGGGCTCTTATTTTTTTCTATCTTCATATCTTTATAACATAAAAGCTGCTTTAAGTCCTTATCTTTCTTAAATATAAAAGAAGGTTGATCCCCTGCTATCCTCTTAAAGGAGTACCGCACCCACAGACTCAAAAAACATGTTTAAACATCATGGCATGATGTTTCCTACACTTTAACAGCACTCTGGGATTATTTACAGGATTTTAAATATTTTTATATGTAATTCCAGACTCTGACCACCTGGAGGCTGGCATATTGACGTGGTTTGGATAAATCAGGTTGCCATCCAGTATCCCAGAAATCATTGTTTGGCTCAAAAATGTTGCATCATGCAGGCCTCCGTTTGCCTAAAGTTCCTGTCATTTCATAGATGTTGCATGCGTACAAAGTACTGAGTAAAATAGAAGAGTTTAAGTAACATTCCCTGCTGCTGGATGATTACTTAAAACAGAAACAGTGCAAATGCCACAGAACACACTCAAAGTGCTGTTTACTGCTGCCTTTTTTTCTAATTTAGTTTAAATGGCACTAATTTGTGAGACAATTAATTCCAGTCCATTTACTTCTCCCCTCCCCCATAACACTTAGCTTCCCTAGCTGTCAAAGTCCTGAGGGTAATTTGACCTGGTAATTCCATTGTTTGGCAGATCTCAGCAGGGTGCTTGACTCATGTAATTTAATCTTTGCTCTAGCATTTCCATTGTTAGAGGGGACATTTTTTGCTGCACTATAGCTATGGCCTTACTTGACTGCAATCACATCCAGTAAGGTCTTGCACCAAGAAGCTAAAGAATAAAACATTTATACCATTAACCAGTTTAGATCTTTATTAAAGTGTTAAGGTATCACTTCATGCTTCCACCTTGTTAAAAATTGAGATTTACATGTGCAAAGTGTGTTGGTATGCAGTGTTTGCCTTCATATGTTTTTACTCCACTGGTTGGTTTGCAAAAAAACCTTTTGCAGTGTCCCTGGATTTGTCTTTGTACATACAAACCACATTGTTATATTTTCCCCTTCCTTTTCTTGTGTCCAGAAGTCACTTATTTTTTTAAATAAAGGACATCAAAGCTAACTTACCTTGAATCAGATAATGGATGCCACTGCAAAGAATCACTGTTGAAATATTTGTGCATGGACAAAATCCTTTACTAAATCTATTTGCCCAGCCTCCAGTTCAATTGGTGATATGGCTTTAATATACTGGTGTGTTTGCTCATGCCTTCCAAATATCTCCACCATTACAAACAAGTTTTGCAGTGTAGTAACCACCCAACATGCCCATACACCTGTAGCCATCAATATGCAGTGACTCCTGTTCATGTGAGTATGTGAATTAATTTTCAGACTTAAGATGTGGAAGCTGCACTGAATAATTCTAGGTGCTTGTTCAGGTTTCACATGGTGCTTGCTTACAGCTACTCTCATGTTAAGCCACTATGAATATGTTGCACTGCCACCTCTGATACCAGGGTAATGTTTTAAACTTTCTATTCCCGCACTGCACACTAGCAGTATCTGGTGCAAATACAACAGAGAAGTATGCAAGTGATACACCACCTACGCATCATTTGCCATGCAGAATGTACAAGTATGCATACCAAATTTCTGTGTTTCCAAACATCGGTGTTACTACTCTACTACTGAATAAAATGAACAGCACTCAGGCCGGGGTAAGGACAAGGGGGCCATGACATCACAGAATGGGTGGGTCTTATTATTTTAGTTAGAATCAGATGATGGCTGTGGTAATGTCACTTTGGGGGAGGAAACTGATTTAAAAAAAAAAAGTACCTGCACTGCGTGGCCTTGATGATGTTAGTAATTGGGCGACTCCAGCAAGCTTTATTGAAACGTGAGAGAATCATTTTGTAAGTGAAACTATCACAGTATGAGAAGGTAGGCTTCTGTTACAGAAGTAAGGGGAATTATAAAAATTGTAAATGCTTTACTGTTGTTGCTTTACAGAGGACAATGTAAATAGGGAGGAAAAGGGCCGTGAAGTTGAGGAAGACATTAGAGAAACCTTTTGTACTCCTTTAATATCAGCATCAGATTGTAGAATAGGCCAATTTCTCCTAATTATAGATTGAACCTGTTTACAATATCTGTTGTACTTCATAACATAGCCTAAATTTCGTGTTTTGGTTATTTGGGCTATATTGTTCTCATAGCCTGATCTGTTCCTCTCACATAAATATGGTCTAGCTGTAGTAGTACACTCCAATTGGACATACTCAGCTGTTCTTTTTATTAACCTATCATCATAGCCTCTAAGTATAAAGTCATGAGTCATCATCTCGACCTCAGTTCTAAATCCATCTTCTCTTGTATTAAGTTGATTAACCCTCAGTTATTGGCCTATTACCACTCCCTTATAAACATATCTAGGATGCATACTAGCGTTTGGTACATACCTAGTAGTTTGTACATCTTTTCTATGACTAGATATATGTATAATACCATTCACCTTAAACAATTAACATCCAAAAAATGTATTTCACACATTGAACAACACATTTCAAAATGTAGGAAATCAGTAGTACAGTGCAATTGGTGTATGAGCACATGAAGACCAGATCTAGTCCTGGCCATAACAGCATAACATCATCAACAAAATGCTTGTAAAACATCAAATCCTTATTCTGGAAGCCATTCAACTCAGAGTTATAGATATAAAGCTCTTCCCATCTGGCTAACGTGATGTTAGCATAGCTATTTGCTACGGGAGTCCCTATAGCCGCACCTAATATCTGGTGATATATTACACCATTAAACATAAAAACATTGTTCCCAAGAACTAATTCCAAAAGGGAACAAATTAACAATATTTTATTGGCTGTCAAACCACTATGCTTCACCAGAAATTCTCTCATATACTGTACCCCTGCATCACTGGGAATAACAGTAAATAGAGATTTTATATCCATTGTAACAAATAAAACCTCTGTAAGATTTATTTCACTCATAAACTCACTCAACCTTCCTCATTACCTAGAGGAAAACAGTTTTTTTACTTTCTTTCCTCACTTGCTTAGAGAAAAAAAAAACGCTCTTGTACTCACTTTCCGCACTTGTCTAGAGGAAAATAGTTTTTTATTCAGGCATGTCTAAGGGTCACCTCCCAGTGCTCTCTCCTGTCTATCTGATGAATCTGGGAATCTTGAGGCAATGTAACAGTTGCCTCATGTACACACACAACCCTGTCCTCCTACCACCTAACACTACAACTTGTGAGAGATGCACTTATCTTGCCAAACTGGAGGTAAAGCTCTCTCCAACCAAGACTGAACTTGATAGTCAAGAGGAGAAGGTAAACACTTGCACCACACCACACTCATCACATAGTCCCACTAAACCTACACCACCAAAATCCACATTTAGTAACACAAAAACATTCGTGGAGGCTCTCAATAATAATCTGCTCAAGCAACAGAGACCTCCAAAGCAGACATGCAAGCAACCTCCATCCCCCAACACAACCCAAATGACACATAGCCCACAGACTCAGTGTGCCACTCAACCACAGCCAATAAGGCAAAACAACGTACCCAACACATTAGTCATACGCGACTCTATAGGCAGGCACACTGATGTCCCACTCACCAGGCTAAACAAGGAGAAGGTTACTGTCAGCTGCCTGTCAGGTGCCAGGATCCGCCACATAACCCACACGCTCCTGTCACTCCACAACAAGTACAAATATGACTGTCATTATCCATGTTGCTATGAATGACCTGAGATGTACCTCTTTGGACTACATGAAAAGAGATATGGAAGAGCTCTCCAATCTTGTAGCCCAGGCAGGTATGACCCTAGGCCTGAGTAGCATCCTGCCATCACCCAAAATGATACCACAGTACAAGGACAAAATGATTGACTTCAACACTTGGCTAAGCTTCTGGTGTCATTCTAAGGGGATCCAGCATCTGTCTGCCTGGGACGACATGGTCGACAGACCACGATACTTTTCCAAACATGGCCTGCACCAGTCACCCCTGGGATTCTGGATACTGGCTAAGGCTCTTACCACCCCTACAGTGCCTTTTTTAGGCAAGGTTCAAATGACAAATTCACCACCATAACAGGAACAGGCAAGCAAAAACTGAGGGTAGTGCTACTCAATGCTAGAAGTCTAAATCTCAAAATGCACTCCCTAAAATGGAGAACATCGATATCTGTGCAGTGACTGAGACCTGGTTCTGGGCTCCAGAGAAAACCCCTGCACTACCAGGCTATAACTCATACCACACTTTTCAGTCATCCAACCTGGACCGGAACACCAAAGGCGGAGGTGTGTCCATACTCATTAAGGATATCTAAATCTCCAGGCTAGTTGCTCAGCATAATGCATCCGAGGTTATCCAAGTGCAACTAACTCTGAGCACAACTGCTATCTAAATTGTAGCTTGCTATAGATCCCCCACCATGACCCAGGATCCCAACTCCTCTTTTCTTGATATATTGTAAAATATTAGGGTTCAATCAAACACCCTAATAATGGGTGTTTTCAACTACCCCACCATTAACTGGGAAAACTACTTATGTACCAACTCCTCCAATCAACACTTTCTGGAATTCATAAATTCCATTGCCCTGGATCAACTTATCCACACCCCCACCAGGGGAAACAATATCCTAGACCTAGTCATTATCAACATGAGTGACCAGTGTTCCACACAAAGTCAACTCCTTGTTGGTCAAATCTGACCATACGTAAATCACCCTAGATATCCACATCCCACCCCCACCTCCCAATTAAGGAAACCATGGTAAAGAATTCCTCCAAAGCCAACTTCATGGTTCTTAAGACAGAAGTGGCGAACTTCATGGCACCTATGCAGATGGACAATACAGTTATGACTTCTGAATCTTACACAAATGCACTCTATAAGCACTTACATGAGTGCATGGATCGTGCTATCCAAAACAGAACCAAGACGCTATCCTCCAAAAAAAGGAAGCCAATCTGGTGGTCCCCTGCCATAAATAAACTCTACAACAGAAGAAAGAAACTGTTGCAAAAGACAGTAAAATCCCATGAGTGGAGGAGCTCCCTGGCCAGCCTCAGTAAGAAGCTGAGATCCCTTATAAGATCCTCCAAAGTTAGCTATGAAAACAAAATCGCCACTGATTCTAGGGACAACCACAAAGCATTCTATAACTATGTCAAGAATCTCAATGGCAACACGCAGATCTGCTCTGAGTTACAGCACAATGACATGAAAATTACAGACCCAACTGATATTGCCAACATCCTGGCAGATAGGTTCAGTGCTAACTTTACCCCCCATAGGTTCAGTGCTAACTTTACCCCCCTATCACCCCCTAAAGGCCCCATATCTATACAGGAAGAATGCAGAGTCCCTGTAATCATAGCTACACAGGTAAAAGCTGCACTCTCTAAATCCAAAAACACAGCATCCATGGGACCAAACAACATCCCAGGCTGTGTTTTACACAAACCTCAGAACAAACTGGCTCCCCACCTAAGCACCATGTTCAATCATAGCCTCATGTCAGGCTTTGTGCCCACTGAATGACACACAGCAACAGTTATCCCACTCCACAAAGGGGGAGCCGCCACTGATCCCGGGAACTATCGTCCTCTTAGCCTGACGAGCCTGGTCTGTAAGGCCATGGAATGTATCATCATGGAACTCATCAAGACATTTGTAACCTCCAAACTCTGGACCCCACCCAGTTCGGGTTTGTGAAAGGCAGATCATGCCTCCTGAACCTGATCAACTTCTTTGAGGCAGTCACCAAAGCCGTAGATGAGGGTAAGGTGGTTCACACAGCCTATCTTGACCTCGCCAAGGCTTTTGGCACCATCCCCCATTCTAGAATTATAGCTAAACTCACTAAACTAGGTATAAATCCCTACGTCACAAGATGGATTGCCAACTGGCTCACTGACAGAGCACACACTGTAAAAGTTGCTGAGTCCAAATCTGACTTCAAATCAGTGACAAGTGGAGTACCACAGGGTTCAGTCCTGGGTCCTCTCCTGTTTGGTATTTACTTCTCTGAAGTACAGGCTAACACAGAAGGCCTTTGGCTAACAAAGTTCACAGATGACTGCAAACTAGGAGCCATAGTAGAGTCCCCAAATGATGTGGACATCCTACAGAAGGGCATCACTGAGACAGATGCCTGGTGTCAGAGGCATGGCCTCAAGCTCAGTGCCAAAAAGTGTATTGTCATCCCCTTTGGTAAAAACTCTGTACCCATGAACTATGACATAAACAGCAGTCTACTTAATGCCAAATGTGTGATAAGAGACCTTGGGACCCAGGCAGACAGTAGTCTCTCCTTTGATAATCACATTGCCACACTAGTCAGGAAATCCTTCTATGTGGCACACCTCATCACAAATGGGTTCTCATCCAGGAAAAAAGGGTAATTGTTCCCCTCTACTCGACACTCATTAGACCCATCATAGAGTACAACTCTCCTTTTGGAATGCACCTCACAAGACATCTGCAGCAGCTGGAAAGGCCACAGCAGTACCTCACAAAGAGGATTACTGGCCTCAAACAGATGCCCTACACTGACCGTCTCAAAAAACTCCAGCTTTACTCCATAGCATATTGCCTACTCCGAGGTGATCTCTGCTTAACATATAAAGCTATGTCAAGCCCAGAGCTGTTGGACATGCTACACCTAAAGAAATCCCAATCTCTCTGAGCTACATGCTCTAAGGACCTAAACCTTGTCACCACAATAAACAGGACATGCTGGCGGGATAGATTCCTGTCCCAGAGACTTCCTATACTCTGGAACAAGCTACCCATCTATGTCAAACAAAGTTCCTCATTAGCACTCTTCAAGAAAAATCTTGATGAGTGGATGGGAAATAGGAAATACACCCCAGGGATCACTTCTGTGGCTCTGCTTGACAGGGGCACAAGAAAATAACTTTCTTGGGTGGTGTAAGCCAGGGAACCTTGTTGGCTAGGCTTACTTAGGCCCTTGGGTTGATAGCCTAGTACCTACCTATGAACCAATGCATCCAGAAAGTCACCTGTATCCTTTATAAACCTCTTACTATATTTTAACGATGTTTCAGCTGTTGGTCTAAATACTTAGAAATTGCTGTTGTAGCCCATTGTCCCCCTGAGACTATAGGCCTCATAGGAGGACTCAATAAATTCTTGTAAATTTTAGGCAAGTCATATATGGATGGGCACACTGGATGTTCAATATATAAATAATTATATTGTTCAGGTGTAATAGCCAATTGCATCAGATGGTCATAAAGGTCACTTCTAATTCTATAAATTATATTTTTCAACTCTATACTATTAATACAAAAAGTATACACATCACTTAAAAAATCCAACATTAACTGATTGTATTGTTCACTGCTCATAATCACTGTTTTACCCCCTTGTCAGCAGGCTTAATTACTATATCACTTCTAGCATTCTAGCACAGAGCTGAATCAAGGCCTTCCTTTCTATTTCATTTAAATTACAAAATTTAGCAGGTTTCCCCTTACTAAATAACTCATATAAGTAATTTTCACACATCTTAAGAAATACAGTAACAGTCACTGAACTCACTGGTATAAAGGTATTACTTTTTAAATCAGAGCAACTGTTGGAACTGTTATTAAACAGCAATTTTAGATCTAAATTCCTAGTAAACATACATAATTCAAACAATTGTTAATAAACCATTTACACAAGGAATGAACGATAAACCTTTGTCTAATAGCTGTAATTCAAACATATCAAGCTCAACATTAAATAAGTTAACCACAGTATGTCCCATTAAGTTTTCTTGCTTCTCGTTGTCGGGCCTACCTTTGGTATTGCCCCAGATCTTTCTGGGGCTGTTGAACATTCTTCATTGGAGTTTTCTTCAAGTTCCCTCAGTCTCTTCCCCATTGACTGAACTTATAGCAGTACTTGCAACTGTATTTTGGTGTTCAAATTCGACAAAAAACTGTATTTGCCAAATTAACATTGTCTGCTTTATTATTCATTAAAATCATGTTAGACGTACCTATGGAGGCTCCGGTCTGCTCAGAAGCACCACTGAATGAATCTAGCGCCACAACGGCTTCGCCCACACATGTGATGATATTGCCAGATGTAGAGGTCTCTACCATAGTCCTTGTAGTAGATGCACCTTGCCTCTCAGTGCAATTTTACTGTATTCTATCAAGGGATGCTCCTTCATTAGGTGAAGAACATTTATTTTGAATACTTTCTCTCGGTCATGAAAAAACACATCCGTTTTTGAAATCATTGATGTCCCTAACAAGTTTGCTCTTCTTACCAAATATTAATGTATTTTCAAAATCTTTTAATTTATCCAAGAATATCTGGTAATTATGGGTGAGATTAGCAAATTCTTCACATACAACCAATTCACTTTCCATAGAGTCAATCTGAATACTAAGACCATGTTCTATCTCTTGAAAAAAAATATTCATCAGTACCATATACTGAATACTGGTTTGTAAGTTCAACTCCTGCCATAGGTCAGGATACGTATTGCCATATGTAGGCATTTTTGTGATTCTCAGTCCTCTTGGTATTAATCCCATCTCTATATAAGCTGAAAAGTACAGTCTCTGCCATTGAAGCCTTTTTAATTTTTCACAAGCACCTCTAATTCATACATTTTACGAAGACATTATTTTCTTTTCACATTATCAGTCATTGAAGTACTTACAGGTGTTCTGGAGGTTGAAACTAGTGACAGGAGAGGATTCTCACCCACCATCAAGAAGTCTTTCATAGTAGATCAGTTTGGATTACTGAGATACGACCAGCTGTTTTGCCTTGACTTGGTTTTTGGCTTTAAAACCACAAAGTCAATACTGAACCAAAAAATGCGATAATCCACAGACGAGGAAGCCAAAGTTGGTTTTTGGCTTTTACAAAGCTTTCACACAGAAGAGCAGCTGCTGGCCATCGTTGTGATGAAGCGAAATGATGTTCACTCTGGTATTGGAGGGTCCCAGTACTGGAAACAATGGTGGTTCTGAAGCCATCAAATCCAGGCCCTCTTGGTAGGCCCTATATGGGAGAAATGAGGAGGAGAGGAGTGGTATGAACAACATCCCCTCTCCTCTTTTTTCATCCTTTTCTTTTTTCTCCTCAAGTGGAGGGTAAAATTCCTTCCAAAATGTTTTTCCTTTCCTGTATGGGATGAAGGCCAAATCCCCTACAAATGTCACAGGAGGGTGACAGGTGTCATAGTCACAGGCATACCACACACAATTCTTGGGTATCCTGAGTGGAATTTTGTGTCCACAGTGAGCACATTTCCTGAAGCCCTTGCCCATAGTGAAAGAGTCTCACAAAGGGTGTCTAAGCAGAAAAACTGATGTTGAGAAGCCAAGCACAACAACCAAATACAGAACACTTTGTACACTCGGCAACAGTAACAGTAAAACTATACAATTTTAACAGTTCAGAACCTCTAGCAACAGCAGCAGCAACAAATGTGGAAAGAGCTGAAAGGCTTTGTTAGGCACATAAGTACCTAGTAGCAAGTGCAGGAAGGATAAAAAATTATACAGGAAATAGATTAAACAGAAAGAGAGAAAAACTTGGTGAAACTATACAAAAGATTCTGAGACTTATCTGATGAGCACCTGGAGAATTTGTCGAATTGCTATGGCAGCAAATGAGATCTAAAGACACAGAAGGAACAAAAAGTATTATGAAAGAATAGAAGGAGCTCAAACAGTTGGAGTGAAGTCGGTCCACTGAGTTGTAACTACCTGTCATCAGTTGAAGTGGATAGATTTGATAATGTAAGATTAAAACAATATTATGTACAGGCATGTCTTTATTCATGTTAATAAAAGATCAAGAACATGATTTGATGTTATTTTATCATTGCAAAGCTTTACAGTCACAACTTGTTTCTAACTACATTCAAGGTTCGGCTAATGTTACAGAAATCTTGAGATACCAGCATTACTTTAACCTTCCCTGAGCAGCACGTGTGAACAATCTTTTATGTGAATGCCAGTGACTGAAAACATGAATATAAAGCTGCATGGAAATACAATCTCTGGCCAAAAGGGCATCAGCCAAGATAAAATAGTGCTTAGGAATAATTCCTCTCTTTATCAAGGCATAATTATTAATATAAATAAATATTTATACTGAAAAATAATTCCTGTAATAATCAAATTTCAGACAATAGATGCAAACTAGCTATAAGACTTCGCAGTGGTTTTTAGAATTGTTAGCTCAGCCACTTGTTAGGAAAAAAATAGAATGGAAAGGTCACACACTGACATAGGCAAAAATAGACTGGAAAGGTCACACACTGACATAGGCAAAAATAGAATGGAAAGGTCACAGCATCCAGAAACAAGGGTCACACACTGATGTATTGTAACAGCAGGAATGATCTTCTATTAGAAGTTGTATAAAACATGTATTAATCAGTACTTTTCTATTTCTATCAAAACATTCCTAAATTATATGTGTAAAGAATGCAAATAATGTAAAATACATGAAAATGTGCATATATGCCATAAACATCAAAGAATCAGGAAATGTATATTGTTCTATTTCACACATTATCTACAGAATGAATGACAGGAGCCGATGTTCATAGGTTGGTACTAGACTATCAGTCCTAGAGCCTATACAAGCATAGCCATAACAATTCCCTGGCTATTTTTTCCCAAACTATTTAATTCCCTGGACCCCTGTCTAGCAGGGTGACTGACATGATCCCCGGGGTGAATTTCCTTTCTCCCATCCAATCATCAAGGTTCCTTTTGAAGAGGGCCAAAGAGGCGCTCTGCTTGACATGTATGGACAGTCTATTCCAAAGTCTGGGGAGTCTCTGTGTCAGGAACCTATCCCTCCAGCATGTTTTGTTTATTGTGATGACAAGGTTTAGATCACTGGAGCATGTGGCTCTGAGGGATTGGGATTTCTTTAAGTGTAGCATGTCCAACAGCCTTGGATTTGACATGGCCTTGTATGTTAAGCAGAGATCGCCTTGGAGTAGACGATATGCGACAGAGTATAGCTGGAGATTTTTAAGGCGGTCAGCATAGGGCATCTGCTTTAGGCCTGTGATTCTTTTAGTGAGGTATTTCTGTGGCCTTTCCAGTTGTTGCAGATGTCTTGAGAGGTACATACCAAATGGTGCGTTGTATTTTATAATGGGTCTAATGAGAGATGAGTACAGTGGGACAATGACCTCCTTTTTTCTGGCTGAAAAGCCCTTAGTGATGAGGTGTGCCACATAGAAGGATTTTCTGATTGTTGTGGTGATGTGGTTATTGAAGGTGAGACCACTGTCCATCTGTGTCCCTAAGTCTCTTATCACACTTTTGGTGTTTAGTGTACTGCCACCTATGTGGTAATTCATGGGTACATGTTTTTTTCCAAAGTAGATAACTATACATTTCTTGGCATTGAGCTTGAGCCCATGGCTCTGGCACCAAGCATCTGTTTCTGTAAGGCCGTTTTGTAGAGTATCCACATCATTTGGGGATTCAATAATGGCTCCCAGTTTGCAGTCATCTGCGAACTTTGTTAGCCAGAGTCCCTTAGTGTTGGCCTGTACTTCAGAGAAGTAGATGCCAAACAAGAGAGGTCCCAGGACTGAACCCTGAGGTGCTCCACTTGTCACTTGTCTGGAGCTGGATTTGGAGTCAACTACTTTTACAGTGTGGGTTCTGTCAGTAAGCAAGTTTGCAACCCATCAAGTGATGTAGGGATTAATGCCCAGCTTAGTAAGTTTATCTATGATTCCAGAGTGGAGGATGGTGTCAAAGGCCTTGGCGAGGTCCGGATAGGCGGTGTGAACTGCCTTACCCTAGTCCACGGCTCTGGAGACTGATTCGAAGAAGTCAATCAGGTTCAGGAGACACGATCGGCCCTTCACAAACCCAAACTGGGTGGGGTCCAGTGTTTGAAGGTTGCCAATGTCTTTCTTTACAAGTTCCATGATAATACGTTCCATGGCCTTGCAGATCAGGCTAGTCAGACTGATGGGGTGGTAGTTCCCGGAATCCAAGGTGGATCCCCCCTTGTGGAGTGGGATAACTGTAGCTGTACACCACTCAGTGGGCACGAAGCCTGAGGTGAGAGTATGATTAAACATGACACTTAGGTGAGGTGCCAGTTCATTTTGTAGTTCATGTAGTACACAGCCTGGGATGTCATCTGGTCCCATGGATGCTGTATTCATAGCTTTGGAGAGTGTGTTTTTTTACCCGTGTGGCTGTTATTACTGGAATTTTGCAATCTTCCAGTATTGAGATGTGCCATTTAAGGGTGAGAGGGGGGTGAAGTTGGCACTGAACTGATCTGCCAGGATATTGGCAATATCCTTGAGATCAGTATATTTAATATCATTCTGTTGTAGCTCAAAGCAGATCTGAGCATTGCCATTTAAATTCTTGACATAGTTATAGAATGCCTTGTGGTTGTCTTTGGAATCTTTGGCAATTTTATTTTCGTAACTAGCTTTGGAGGATTTTATGAGGGATCTCAGTTTCTTACTGAGGCTGGTAAGGGAGTTCTTTGTATCCTGGGATTTTCCTCTTTTCTGCAACAGTTTCTTCCTTCTGTTGTAAAGTTTGTTTATGGCAGGGGACCACCAGATTAGCTTCCTTTTTTTGGAGGAGAGCATCTTGGTTCTATTTGGGATGGCATGATTCATGCACGAGTGGATGTGCTCATACAGTGCCTTAGTGTAGGATTCAGCAGTCGAACTTTCAGTTCCCGTCTGCATGGGTGTCATGAAGTTTGTAACTTCTGACTTGAGTAGCATGAAGTTGGCTTTGGAGAAGTTTTGTATGGAGGTTTCCTTACTGGGGGTGGGGGTGGGATGTGGATGTTAGGGGTGATAAGCTTATGGTCTGACCTGACCAATGAGGGGGTGACCATAGGTGTGGAGCATCGATTTCCCATGTTGGTAATGACCGGGTCTAAGATATTAGAGCCCCTGGTGGGCCTATGGATTAGTTGATCCAGGGCATTGGAATTTATGAATTCCAAGAACCGTTGGGCAAAGGTGTTGGTACACAAGTAGTTTTCCCAGTTAATGGCAGGGTAGTTGAAATCACACAGTATTAGGGAGTTTGGTTGCATATTAATATTTTCCAGTATGTTTAGAAAGGTGTGGTGAGAATCTTGGGGCATGGTGGGGGATCTGTAGCAAACTACAATTTGGATTGCAGTCTTACCTAGTGTTAGTTGCACCTGGAGAATTTCAGATGCATTGTGTTGGGCAACTAACCTGGTGGTGTGAATATCCTTGGTGAAAATGGACACTCCTCCACCTTTAGTGTTTCGATCCTGGTTTGGTAGCCGAAAAGTGTGGTAAGAGTTGTAGCCTGGTATTGCAGGGGTGCTCTCTGGAGCCTTGAACCAGGTCTCAGTTACTGCACAGATGTCAATGTTCTCCATTTTTAGGAGTGCCTCAAGAGAGTGCATTTTGAGGTTTAGACTTCTAGCATTGAGTAGCATTACCTTCAGATTTTGTATGTTTGTACCTGTTATGGTGGTGGTTTTGTCCTTTGAACTTTGCCTAAAAAAAGGCCTTAAATATACATGCTGCAAAGCTGCAGATTTTATATGAAGTTTTTATTAAGTTTTTGTATTGTACTACTTTGTAAGTTGCAAACTTTCATTAGTTCTGAATTATTCAACGACAGTAATGTAAATATGAACTGCAGCTGTATCAATAATAAATAGTCTTTCTCATTAGAAATGTTGTGATAGACAGTTAAGCAGTAAGAACATATGATGACAATGCAAGCTGAAGAAAGGAATGCTGACTCTGTACTTGTCACTAAAAAGGGAAGAAACCTGTTATAGTAGTAACTTTAAAATAGTCTGTTCACAAACAATTTTACATAGATGTATGACCTGATTTGGACAAAGTGTATGTCTAAAGAGGCAGGGCTGTATCTTTCAAGATTGTATAAAAACCCTGTCCTCATCTGTAATCTTTGTCAGTCAGAAAACCAAACCAGATACAAGATGAAATAAACTGTACTGACCCAAATGGAGATGCCTTGCTTTGCTGATCATTTATTATTCTTGTTCTTCTAACTGCCTGTATTTTGTCCTCATAGGTGCAGTGCTTGTAGATACATTTACAGTTTGGTGCCGAAACCCGGGAGGAAGCAAAGCAGAAAGTGCAGAGGCTAGAAAGTTGAAGTAAGGTTTAAATACTGCAGAAAGGTCTTGGCTTTTAAAAGTCAGCGGGTGAAGGAAGAACCAGAATCCTCAAGGCTGGATCAGTCCTCCGTGTAGTCTCATCCGCAGGAAAAGGGAGGTGGAATTAAAGGCTGCAGCTAAATTTCCCAGAGGGATTCCCACACTGCCAAAATAGGGTGAGACTCTAGTGTTTCTGTTTGTAGAATGCACTAAAGCTTTGTTCTCCTATAGTTACATGTGTAATCTGTAATTTATGAGGCATGCAGTTAAAGGAATTTGCATGGTAATAAGATTTTTAAATGTGGTAGGGCTAAGGCATCATAGTTGTTACAACCAGAAATTAGATCTGAGAAAATGAATTTTAAAAGTAACAGTATTAGAGACTTAAACCAGGAATTTATACCAGAAAAAGTACCTGTAACCAGATCTAGAAACAGATATTTATTAAGATTTGCTAAACCATTTCAAGGGGAAAAAAGTCTTAAGAGAAATCTGAAAGTGTTACTGAGGAAATGTCTCAGGAAAAATCTGACAGTTTTGTTTCGTTCTCTGAAGGAAGAGAGATATCAGATTCCAAAAATACCTCCGAGAAAGCAAAGGCATCAAGGTTAATTTTATCTCCTAATTTTCACAAATTTGAAGAAGTTATAAACCAAGCAAATAGTGCAGGTGGTAATAATTCACAGAGAGGAGATGCACAATGTTTATTAAATATTATTCATGAATGGGTCAGTCAAAAGCAACAAATACCAACCTATGAACAACCAGTCTTCATCTTTACAATGCTTGTTCATTTGTTGGGAGGGTGGCCTAATGGTTAAGGTGTTTGCCTTGCCAGCACAAGGTGCAGGGTTTAAGTCTCACAAGGGATAATTGGCTAGGCTTAAAATAGCTCGCAAGGGCAGTTAGCTTAGTACTAATCGATGAACCTATAGTTTGTTGGGTGGGAGGCTCGCAAGGGCAGTAAGCTTAGTACTAATCTATGAACCTATAGTTTGTTGGGTGGGAGGTTAGCATAATGGTTAAGGTGTTTACCTTGCAAACACAAGGTGCAGGGTTTGATTCTCACATGGGGTAGTTGGCTAGGCTTAAAATGACCCACAAGGGCAGTTAGCCTAGTAATAATCTATGAACCTATGAAATGTTAAGGAAAAAAAAGAGAAGTCCTGTTTTTAAACTGCCTTCTTTGATTTATGAGTTTACAAAGTAGGGAAAACCAAATCAAAATAAAATAGATTTTGTTAAAAAACATTAATTCCAGCTCTCTTACAACAGTTTTTCTGTACATTTGAACAACACAGGACTATAGAAGCTTTGTAAAAAAATATGTTCCCACTTGCAGGAAAGTGTAAAAGGATTAAACAGACAAGTAAAAGAGACAGCAGATGAACTAACAGCTGTACAAAGAAAGAGAACACTAATGCCGCATGCTCAGATTTGGGTAAGAGACCACTTAGATACGTATTTAATAGATACAGGGGCAGCAGTTAGTATTACTACAAGAACATTCCCAGGAACAAAAACTATAAACTTGCAAGGGTTGGGAGAAAAATCTCTTAAGCTCAAGTATGCCTCCCTGTAGAAACAAAGATAGGGGAAGACACCTTCCAGCATGCATAGGTATCAGGTCCTCATCTACAAAACATCACTGGAAATTATATCTTAAAACAAAGAGGTTACATTATAGATTTGTATAACATAAATTTGATTAAGGGATCATTAAATGAAATATTAATCATATCTAAGGCATTATGCAAATACAGTGTCAAAGACCCAGGACAGTATGATTTAGTTACGTTATTAAAAACACCAAAGCAAGAGTTGTCTCAGCTAATTTATCGCTATTGGGATATTTTTGCCAAACATAGGAATGATTGTGGACAAGTCCCTGACTTTATTCTTAAAGTAAGAGGCAGTCCCAAGAAACCTATAAAACAATATCCAGTAAAGAAGAACAGGCAATTCTGAATACTGTGAAAGCTTTAGCAGCTCAAAGGGTAGTGAGAAAAGTTAATTCACCAGCTAACAGTCCATACTGGCCTGTACAGAAGCCAGATGGAAGTTATCGTCTTACTGTTGACTACAGAGAACTTAATAAGATGATAGCTCGTTCTTTGCCAGTAGTAGAAAGCATGCCTGATCTTATTGCTCAGATTCAGGAAAAGATGAAAATTTTCTCCACATTAGATGTGAGTAATATTTTCTGGAGTATTACTCTGGATAAAGACTCACAATGGAAATTTGCTTTCACTGTAGAAGGCCAACAATATACTTGGACAAGAATGCCACAGGGCTTTCATAATGCTCCAGCAGTTTTTCATCATATAATGCAGGAAATACTAAAACCACTAGAATATAGACCTTCTATTATTCGATACGTGGATGACATACTTGTAGGAACAGAAACTAAAAAGCAGCACTTAAATGTATTAACAGAAATTTTCCATGCAATAAGACAATCAGGATTAAAACTGAACCCTAAAAAGAGTCAGTTTATGAAAGATTCTTTCACTTTCTTGAGTGTAAATCACACACTGAGCGTGCAAACAACCAAGTAAGTCCAAAATTAAACAAATAACACACCCGAACAGAAGAGGATTCACTGAAAAAATGCACCCTTCAAAACAGTAGCCTTTTATTAAATTCTTTAATTCACCAACACAAGATTAAGCGCTTTCATCTACAAGTATGTGGACTTCATCAGAATATCAATTAACAGTTAATTACACTATTTATAAGCCATTTTGGCACCAAAACAATATTCACAAAACATATTATATTACCAAAACATCTTATATTACCAATTAAATAATAAAGCTATTGGGTACTAAAGTTCATTCACACAATGCATATGACGTTAGAAACCTGATTAAAAGTCCTAACACAATTTTTTTACCATAAATTGATAAACTTAATAAATAAATAAAACTATGCACATGGCAATATAAATATCCTAGTTAATGTATATGCATTAATCTAATAAAAATGTAATAAAAATTAAAATGAATCTCATAAAAACAGTAACTAAGGCTGCATATTTACTCCCAGTGTACTAATTAATGCACAAAACATAGTAATATGTCATAATAATATGTCAATGGATTAAACACAAATACAAATATGTAATATATTGCACAACATCCTGTTTAGATGGCTTCATGCTCATTTCTCTATATCCGCATCTGTAATATGGGCTTAATAGCGATATAATCATTAAGTCCAAGCAAATTTAAAGCATCTGTCAATAACTGCCGTCTAGTCCCCCTATATCCTAAAGGGCTTTAATATTGCCCCCTCTTGGTCCCATTTTGACCTGTCCGAGAATGGCAAATTTAAAAGTATGTTCATTTCCTTTCATCTCAATGTGCCTATAAAGGGCATTGGGTTTGTCTTTTTTACTAATATTATACAAATGGTCATAAATCCTATTCTTGAAACATCTCTCAGTTTTTCCAATGTAGTAACATGAACAGGCCATACATTAAGCAATGTATACAACACATTTGGAGTTGCAATTCCCCTGTGCGAATGTAACCCGGGTCCTGTAATATTATCCAACACAATCCCTTCAACTTCTAATATACTAGAACATTGTCTGCAACATCTGCATTTCCTAGTGTGTTTTTTAACTTGCGATATGTTAACCCAACCTTGTTCCAAACTTCTTTTTAAGTTATTACCCATTTTGCAAACAAAGAATGGTGCAGGCCCCACTATACCCTTTATGTCATTATCTGCTAACAAAATGTTCCAGTTATTGCCCATTATCTGTTTAACCTTGTTGGCATAGGGAGAGTGGCCATTACCTGTTTAACCTTGTTGGCAGAGGGAGAGTGTTCCAAAATGCATGCCCTTTGATAGTTTCTGACAATGGTTTACCTAAAAAAGGGGGATATTTTCTACCCCATTCACTAATGACATACCCCCTTACATCATTTAACATATTTATAGGGTACCCTCTCTGTCTAAACAACTTCCATATATAATCCATTTCTTTAACCATATCTACATATTGAGACGTCATTCGAGCTGCACGTATACACTGCTCTTTAAAAATGTTCCTCTTCATTTTTCTAGGGTGATTACTCGTATATTCGAGGTAACTATTAGAGAAAGTACTCTTCCTATATATATTAGATTTGAAACCATTGTTATTACTCGTAATATAAGTATCCAAATATGCTGTCCCATCAGTGTTGCATGTATGTGTAAATCGCAAAAATGTAGTTGAATTGCTAATATAGTCCATAAATTCCTCAAATAATTCCAAAGAACCATCCCATAATACAAATATATCATCCAAAAAAATCTCAAACAATATCTGATGTTTGCACGCTCAGTGTATGAATTAGTTGGTTGTGGTATGGATTCTACTGAAAGCTTGCCTTTGAATGCATCTCCGGTAAGGCAAGACGATATACAGAGACTTCAGTCGGAAGTCTGCACATTGAAGGGGGAGGTTACCCAGTTGCTAGAACTGTTTACCCAATCGGGGAATAAGGAGAATGATGCATGTCAAGTGCTGCAGTCGGCAGCATGTATAGCAGGAAGTCAGGCCTCTTTTGAAGTGCCTAACGGCCAGTGTAATGGCATCCAGCGGATTAACGGCTATGGATGGTGTTGATCTGCACGTGAATATGGAGGGCAACAATAGTAGGATTATGGAAAAGGAATATACGTTTGACTTTTCTCTTTTATAATGTGGATGAGGAACAGAGAAGAACCAGGACTAAACCTAAATGGAACGCTCCGTTTAAAACTTATTCTACTGCACACGTAGATGCATTAAAAGCAAACCAAGGTGCTGTAAGGCAAAGCTCTAGTCCCAGAGCAAATGCCAAAGAATTAACTGGAAATGGGCTGAGTAGCACCCATCTAAATGAATTATTTAAGAGTGAATATGTTTTTAAAATCTTTAACCGAACATCTACATCTAATGTAAATGAGGATGGTTTTGTGACTAATGGTTCGCTTAAATACCTTATATATTTGTTTTGTAAAAAACTGGCTATGATTAAAGGTTTAAAAATAGATAATGCATATCTTAACCAATGTCTTACATTGAAAATAATACCAGTGTGTTTGCATTTTTTAAGATGCCTATGGGCATTGAATTAAATGAAGCTGTTTGTAGTGAATTTAACTTATTATTTCATCAGTTTGGTTTTGATTTTATGAAACTTTTAATGAAGAAAAATTATGAATGTCTATGTGTACTAATGGATGAAGTAGAAAAATTAAATAATGCTATTACTCAAAATTTATTATACAGTCAATGGAATAAATTACATTTAAAACAATTTGATATTGCTGATAAAAAGGTGCACACTATTTTTAGTAAGAAATGTAAGAAAATTAGAAGAGATGTGGAACATTTGAAAATGTCAAGGTTTATCCATGGAAAATAAATAAGAATAGTCAGAATTACACTAATGACAGGGATAAAGAAGGTGAATATGTTTGGAATGTTGAGGAGTCTAATTATAAACAACAAAGACACAATCCAATTTTCAGGGGGGGATGGAAACAATATCATCACAAGAATTGGAGGAAGGATTGGAACTGGAAGCAGGACAAACCCCCATTGGGGACAGGAGCAACAAAGGAACAATGGATGGGGGATAGTCAATCAGTGGTAGGTATTGAATATGTTGTAGAAAAGGAACTTGATACTCTGGTTTATGAAGGAATAATTCATTGTTTAGATGGTTTCAAGATTTACAACTATACTAATTTGGTTGTAAAAAATGAGCATTTTAAGCTTTTTTCCAGAGGGATGAAATATATTCCTAACTCAGACTTCTAGATCATAGACTGGAAGAGATTAAATTATTTTTGAGGAAGATTAATTTAGCTATTCAGTTTAGGAATAACAATAATAAATATGCAGGAAATGAAATACTTAAAAAGAAAAGTACATATATGCCTGTCACACAGTCTAGTGTTGCAGTTTATGAAAGAATGGTTGTAAAAGAAATATATGGTTTATATAATGATTTGAAACATCAAAAAATGAATTATAGCCTTACCCATAGTGAGGCTGCTGTTTTGAGACAACTTAAGGAAGACCAAAACATAAGGATTATGAAACCTGGCAAGGGTGGGAGTGTAGTGATTTATGGCACCTTAGAATATGTTGCCAAGATATTTGAGATTTTACAAACATCAGGAAATTATGTAACTGTTTCTGTTAATGAAATACAGGTTGCATACAAACGTATTGACATGTATATAGAAGAACATTTGTTGGACAATTGTATTACCAATGAGGTGTACAAAGTTTTAAAGGTAGAACATCCAGTTATGGCCACCATAGCAACAACCCCCCTTTTCGTCCGATTATATCAGGTAGCCGTTCTAAAACATTCCCACTAGGAGTGGCCATAGATAAATGGATAAAGCATATTTATGGTACCATTCCACACACGGTAAAGGACTCATGGGGTTTCGTTAGTAGTCTTACTCCTGCAGTATGGAAAGAAGGGTTGTATTGAATCACCACTGATGTTGTAGATCTATTTTCATGTATTCCCAAACAAATTGGTTTAGACGAAATCTGCAACAGCATTAGGCAGAAAGCTAATTTAGATTGGGATTTTGTATCTCTTATTATGGAACTCATGTCGATAGTACTTGACAATAACTTTATATATTTTGAGGGACAGTACTACAAGCAGACGAGGGGTATGGCGATGGGGGGCAGCATGTGCCCCCATGTTTGCCAACCTGGTCATGTTAGATTGGGAAACTACTTATGCATTTCAAAGTAGATTTTATAGGTACATCAGACATTATTCGAGATTTTTGGATGATATATTTGTATTATGGGATGGTTCTTTGGAATTATTTGAGGAATTTATGGACTATATTAAAATTCAACTACATTTTTGCGATTTACACATACATGCAACACTAATGGGACAGCATATTTGGATACTTATATTACGAGTAATAACAATGGTTTTAAGTCTAATATATATATAAGAAGAGTACTTTCTCCAATAGTTACCTCGAATATACAAGCAATCACCCCAGAAAAATGAAGAGGAACATTTTTAAAGGACAGTGTATAAGTGCAGCTCGAATGACTTCTCAGTATGTAGATATGGTTAAAGAAATGGATTATATATGGAAGTTGTTTAGACAGAGAGGGTACCCTATAAATATGTTAAATGATGTAAGGGGGTATGTCATTAGTGAATGGGGTAGAAAATATCCCCCTTTTTTAGGTAAACCATTGTCAGAAACTATCAAAGGGCATGTATTTTGGAACACTCTCCCTATGCCAACAAGGTTAAACAGATAATGACCAATACTTGGAACATTTTGTTAGCAGATAATGACATAAAGGGTATAGTGGGGCCTGCACCATTCTTTGTTTACAAAATGGGTAATAACTTAAAAAGAAGTTTGGAACAAGGTTGGGTTAACATATCGCAAGTTAAAAAACACACTAGGAAATGCAGATGTTGCAGACAATGTTCTCGTATATTAGAAGTTGAAGGGATTGTGTTGGATAATATTAACAGAACCCGGGTTACATTCGCACAGGGGAATTGCAACTCCAAATGTGTTGTATACATTGCTTAATGTATGGCCTGTTCATGTTACTACATTGGAAAAACTGAGAGATGTTTCAAGAATAGGATTTATGACCATTTGTATAATATTAGTAAAAAAGACAAACCCAATGCCCTTTATAGGCATATTGAGATGAAAGGAAATGAACATACTTTTAAATTTGCCATTCTCGGACAGGTCAAAATGGGACCAAGAGGGGGCAATATTAAAGCCCTTTACGATATAGGGGGACTAGACGGCAGTTATTGACAGATGCTTTAAATTTGCCTGGACCTAATGATTATATCGCTATTAAGCCCATATTACAGATGCGGATATAGAGAAATGAGCATGAAGCCATCTAAACAGGATGTTGTGCAATATATTACATATTTGTATTTGTGTTTAATCCATTGACATATTATTATGACATATTACTATGTTTTGTGCATTAATTAGTACACTGGGAGTAAATATGCAGCCTTAGTTACTGTTTTTATGAGATTCATTTTAATTTTTATTACATTTTTATTAGATTAATGCATATACATTAAATAGGATATTTATATTGCCATGTGCATAGTTTTATTTATTTGTTAAGTTTATCAATTTATGGTAAAAAATTGTGTTAGGACTTTTAATCAGGTTTCTAACGTCATATGCATTGTGTGAATGAACTTTAGTACCCAATAGCTTTATTATTTAATTGGTAATATAAGATGTTTTGGTAATATAAGATGTTTTGTGAATATTGTTTTGGTGCCAAAATGGCTTATAAATAGTGTAATTAACTGTTAATTGATATTTCGATGAAGTCCACATACTTGTAGATGAAAGCGCTTAATCTTGTGTTGGTGAATTAAAGAATTTAACAAAAGGCTACTGTTTTGAAGGGTGCATTTTTTCAATGAATCCTCTTCTGTTCGGGTGTGTTATTTGTTTCATTTTGGACTTACTTTCTTGGGTGTCACGGTATCAGCAGGACAAAGAAGCATTAGTGGAGACAAAAAGCAACTAATCAGACAGTTACCAATTCCAGTTACTGTCACAGGGTTAAGGCAAGCCCTAGGAATCTTTGGATTCTCATGGGAATGAATATCAAATTATACTGGAAAAGCAAAACCTTTGACTAATATGCTTAAAGGAAACAAAGAGAGAGATGAACTTCTGAAATGGAATGATGAGTCACTAGCAGCTTTCTCTAAGGTCAAGGAAGAAATCATTTCTGCACCTGCTTTGGGTGTCCCAAAGAGATAAAACGTTCATCATACAGTTTGGACACAATGGTCTAACTATGATAGCCAAGTGTCGCAAAAAAAGAGGATCTTAATATCAGGTTTTGGGTTATTATTCCCGATCTATGAGTCCAGCTGAGAAAGGAATGAGAGAAGTAAGCCATCATAGCAGAATGGTGTACTGAAGGAACACGCCATGTGATTCAGGGCTCTCCAGTTGTGCTACACACCAAACATACCCCAGTGAAATACATGTTAGAAGGAAAGCCAAAGGGCACGAATAATGCACGACTTGGTAGAATCACTGCAACTCTTGCAAGTCAGGAAAGACGAATCAGAGTAGAAATCCCTCAGATTAAGTTTTTATCAAAACTGTTTAATTACCAAGGGGAATCTCATGAATGTCCTGACTTGGAAAATGGGGAGAAACACTATTGAAAGAGCACCAGAATTGTACATTGATGGATCAAGATTCTGGAGCACTGAAATAGGGTGTTTTATGACAGAATGGGTAATATACTATGCAGAGGCCAAAGAACACAAGAAGGGTAGTCTCCCAGGGGGGTACTCAGCACAAACAGCTGAACTAGAAGCAGTTAAATAAGCCTTGTTATTGCCCAGACCTATAAACATTTACACAGACAGTGAATATGTAGTCCGAGTCTTAACATCATCTCTTCCCATTTGGGCAAGGAGAGGTTTGATTACAGCTGATGGTAAACCAATCAGTCATCAGGAAGTGTTGACAGAAATTTCGAGTTTGATGAAAGATGACAATCCTTCTACAGCGAGTATAAATAAGGTCAAAGCTCACACCAAAAATGGGGTACACAGGCCAATAAAACAGTAGATCAGCTAGCAAAAGAAGGGGCCTTGACTCCAAAGAAATTTATCCAATACAAAATGTTCCTCAATACTGGGCATGGGAAACAAATGACATGGGAAATGGTACAAAATATTTTAAATAAGTGCCAAATACAAATGGACTTACCTCTAAATCCTTTACCTTTACACTGTACAGCTAACTTTTGTAGAGATCAGTGTACAGAGTATGAGCAAGGAGTGGAAAGTGAAGTAGCCAAATCCAGTGTGATGGGATCATCATAACACCTATGGTATGGGGATTAACAGTGACAGGAACAGATGAAATGAAGCCGTTATGGCATCCTGAATTTGAACAAGGTGCTCAAATGACCTTAAATGCAAAAACAATCAAAGATAATCAGCAGTTAGGAAGCTTAGTAAAAATTCTAAGAGAACAGCCAGACATCGTTAAGAGAGAGAAAATAGAAGAATTTGAAATAATACAAGGAAGTGAATGGAAATGGGTTAGACTTCCAGAACCTTGGTCAGTACCAGGAGAATTCAAAAAAGGTCCTTTAGACAGGGTACAAACAATTGAGCCTGAAAAAGGAAAAATGTTGTTAACTTATTGTCATAATTCCCTAGGTCATCCAGGAAGGGAAAGACTACAACAACTTGTTAGTTCTAGATTTAAATGGGAAGGAATGACAACACACATCCAAAATCATGTAGATAGATGTGTCACGTGCCATGCACAATGTGGGAAAACGAAATAAGAGAAAACAATATAGACTCCCACAAGCATTGGGACCCTGGGAAAGGGTACAAATGGATTTTGTAGGACCTCTTCCAACAGCACCAAGAGAGTTTTGTTTCTTACTTAATTTGATAGATGAATATACTGGATGGGTGGAAGCTCATCCAACAAAAAAGGAAGATGCAAACTCAATAGTTAGAATAATAAGTGAAAGGATCATTCCAACATGGAGAGTGCCCTGAGTAATACACAGTGATCAAGGGACTCACTTTACTGGAAAAGTGACCAAACAAATGTGTAAGACTTGGGGAATCAAGCAAAGGTTTCATACTCCTTACCATCCTCAGAGTTCTGGAAAAGTCTAAAGAGCTAACGGAACTCTGAAGGAAGGATTAAAGAAAAGAGCTAACAGAACTCTGAAGGAAGGATTAAAGAAAATGATTTCTGAGTATGGGAATCATTGGATAAAACATTTACCCAACATTTTGATTAAGATGCAAAATTCTCCTCAGGGATGTGGGTAACTCCACATGAACTAATGACGGGGCAACCTATGAATTTACAAGCAGGAGAAATCCCTTATGGGATACAATTAGAAGAAACAAAATTGTGGGACCAGCTCCATGACCAAATCAGTTGAGCAAAAGGGAGAGTCAGGGAAGCTGGACACGCCCGTAATCTAGAACTGTGTAAACAAAATGAGATTTGGGAATCAAGGAGGTACAATTGGAACAAGGAGATCTTGTAATGGGCAATCAGTTAGGAAACACAAGTAAATGGGATTCAAAATGGCTAGGACCCTACATTGTAATTCAGCCATATAAAAATCAGCCACCAAAAAATGGTTGGATTCATAAAGATCATGCTAAAAGATTAAAATGGAGGGGAGAAAATTGAATAACTTATAAATGTAATAACTGATATAAAGGGATATAATATCAGATACAACTAATAAGAACACAATTATTTTCTCTTCCAGCAAATATCGAACCATGAAAATCCTGATATTAATCATGATCCTGACAAATTTTTACTCCTCAATACAAGGAAAAGTGGACTTCAATACCTTTACCAAATCACTGCAAATGTCCTCAGAAACCTTGAATGCTAAACAATGTTGGATCTGTGCTGAGATACCACAAGATGCAAACAGTGGAATTCCATTATGACCTATTCCATTTACCCTTCTGGAAATGTTGAATCTCACAAACCAAGACTGGGTTCCAAGGAATGACTTTATAGGTTCATAGGTTCATACTAGGCTATCTGCCCTAGGGCATTTATAAGCCTAGCCAGAGTGTGTGTGGCTTTCACCACCCCTTAGGATGAGAATACTATATTTGCTTAGTTTCTGTCCAGCAGTGTGACACAGAGATGAGATGATTCTCCGGGATAACCTCTCCATCCATCATCCACTCATCAAGATTTCTTGAACAGAGTCAGTGAGAGCTGGAGTTTCTCCGTCCCCATAAATGCTGTGTTTTTTTTTTAGAGAGAGCAGCAGCTCTCACCATCTGAGATGTTTGGGAGGCTAGACTCTGAGCATATCTGGGTTTATCCCAAAGACACACTCTTTCTTGAGGCTTGTTCATACAACTGTGACTGCTGATGTTTGTTTACAAGGAGAAAGAACAAGTAATCACCCATTTATTGAGAACAGTTCTTGTAGTATTATTTATGCTATCTGAAATACCAGTGAACAATGTTTTGAATGTTTTTAGTAATGAAACTTGCTGGACATTTAGAAAAGGTAAAACTAAACACTATATTACATAAATAATTCTAGTTTAAGCAGGCATATATTACATATGCGGTAAAAAAGCCTACAAATGGCTTCCTGAGAATTAAAATGAATTGTATTTGGGCCATGTAATTCCATCCATTAGACATACTACATTGCCTAACTCTAATATTAGAAATGTTAGATTAAAATGACATATTGACATAGAGAAATGGATGTATGAAATGATGTCCTTGCATGAGTACCAATCTTTCCATTCTATGGAGAAGGGTAAGCTATTTGGGAAATTAAAAAAACTGGCAGGTCTATTAGAGGAATTAAAAGTTACCATAGAAATGACTGCCATGAGAAATGTGGTCTTACAAAACCACATGGCATTGTGCATTGGTAGGAGAGGAATATTGCATTTATATTCCTGATAATGAACCTGAAATTAGGAGTCACCTCAAGCTAATTGAGGAAATTGCTCAAAAAGCACAAATGACTGCTTTTTTTACTAGAGGTGATGTCACCCACTTTGACAGTATGTGTCCCGTCACTGAGCCAGTTGGCTACCCATCTGGTAATGTAGGGGATAATTCCCAATTGGGAGAGTTTCTCTATAATACCTTAGTTGGGGGATTGTGTCAAATGTCTTCTGTGAATAAAATGAAAACAATGTCATCTGCGTTAGCATGTCTGGCAGGAGATTTGCATATATTCTCAGATTAGCTTGTATGCCAGCATGTCTAATTGTGAAAATGTAAATAAGTTTTTTAAATGTTGAGTTTTTCCCTGTTTGTACAGAATTTATTTAATATTTAACATTTGTTAACCAGGAAATCCCAACTTGGAACAAAGCCAATTTTCAGCGGAGGCCTGGAGAGAAATGTTCCAGACACATGTCTTTCTAATGTGGAAGGAAACCCACACAAATGCAGGGAGGACATGTAGACTCCACACACAAGACACCCCAGCTGAAAATCAAACTGGAGAACCTCTTGCTGTGAGGCGACAATGCTACCGCTGCACCACTGCACTGTCCGGAATGTTTAAAGAACCTGTCAGTGTTTTGGTAAATTTCTAATTGCACATGTTTGTGTGGGAGATTCTAAAGTACAAACTGTGGAGAATCAGCTGATCTGCAGATGATATTTAGAATGTTCTTGGTTGCTATGAGATTATTTGAACAGACAATTGATAGGAAATAGAACTTTTTCAGAGTATTATTATTTTTTAAAAATAAGACAGTTGAGACTGTCAACCTGGAATATAAAAGAGACTGCTGAAGTCAGTTGAGCAGTTAATTGAAATCTACAGTCAGTTACGGTGCTGTGCAGTTAATACCTAAAAAAGAACTCATCAAAAACTGTAAGCCTGCCTTTGCCTTGCTGTTATGTTTTAGATTTCAAAGATTCAAAGAAACTTTATTGTTATTTAGGACCACACAAATGCAGCCTAAATGAAATTACAAATGTCAGCTCATGAGAGAAATGCAGTGCAAATAATATAAATACAGCGGTATCAGAGAACAACATAAGAAAGAAAATAACGCGTATAACATGCAAGAGGTAGTTCACATTACATAAATACACTCAATACCCATTATCCAATGATAAATAATAAAATAAATGCCCACCACCAAACCCCTTCACCATTAAGATAGAGAATAAACAGAGACTAGTGAATAGCAGCTGTTTAGGTACTGTATTGCACTTGTTAACCTTAGATGTGACTCAGTACAGCCATCATATTATTTAATAGTAATACTGGCGGTAATTGCTCAGAGTATCAGGGTTAAATATAAAGAGACTTCACTGTATCAGGTATTATGGTTGGTGTCTGAGTTAACAAGCCTCACAGCTGTAGGATACAAACTGTTCCTGAATCTGGTAGTCCTACAGGAGAAGCTGTGGTACATGCTTCCACAAGCAAGTTGTGAGAGCCAGTTGTGGGCAGGATGGGTCGAATCAGCTAGTATTTTGTATGTTCTCTTTCTTGCTCTTGTAAAGAAAAGCTCCTGAATAGAAGGAAGGTTTGTGCTCAAGATGTTCTCAGCCACCCTCACCACCCTCTGTAATGTGTTCTTATCAGCAACTGTGTAGTTGTTGAACCATGCTATGAAATTGCTAGTGAGGATGCTCTTGATAGCTCCCCTGTAAGAAGTGGTAAGAGCAGACAGTGAGAGCCTGGCCTTTTTGAGCTTTCTCAGGAGGTGAAGGCTCTGTTGAGTCTTCTTGACTATATGGTTGGAATTAACAGTCCTGGAGAGGTCATCTGAGATGTGAAGGACAAGAAACTTAGTTGTTTTGACTTTCTCTACTACCTCCCCTTTGATAGTGAGTTGTTAGTGAGCTATGGCCCTTCTCCTGAAGTCCATAATCATTTCTTTGGTCTTATTAACATTCAGGTCCAGATTGTTCCTGTCACACCTGGCAATCAAAGTGTTCATCTCATCCCTGCAGTTATGTTAATCCCCACCACTAATGAGACCTACCACTGTGGTATCATCAGTGAATTTTATAATATGGTTTGAGTTATGTTTGCAGTACAGTCATGGGTGAGAATGGTGAAGAGCAAGGGACTGAGCACACAACCTTTGGGAACACCAGTAGTCAGAATTATGCTTTGAGAGGTTTTGTTTCCAGTGCATGTCCATTGGGGTCTACCAATCAGAAAGTCAAGAGTCCAGTTACATAGGTGCTTGTTTATATCGAGTTTCATGAGCTTATCCACCAGTTGAATCAGTGTTACAGTGTCAAATGCAGAACTGAAGTCAATGTACACCAGACTTACATAGTTTTTCCTCCCTTCCAGGTATTTTAGTGCAAGGTGTAGTGCGACTGATATCGCATCTGCAGTCGATTTATTTGCCTGGTATGCAAACTGGAGAGGATCAAAGGACTTAGCCAGACACGCAGATAGATGTTTCTTCACAATCTTCTCAAAGTACTTCATGATCTTTGAGGTTAAGGAGACTGGTCTGAAGTCATTGTGGCAGGGAGAATTAATTAGATTGGATCAGGGGCAGTATTTTCTAGTTAGATTAGGAAAGTTTAGTTTAGATACAGTTTTTCTAGAATGATGGACTTCTGTCCTATAGTTTAATTTTACATTTCTAGTGATTTATTGAAAGTTATTGATTTACATTTTTAATAATCATTTTACTTATTATTAAATGTTTTTCATTACTTTACATTGTGGCTGGACAATCAGTGTTTTGTTTAGAGATTAGAGAGTGTTTATACCTGTTTGATACTCCCCAGGTCACCTTGAATGCATGGCTGCTTCTGGTCATTGCTATCATTTATTCTGATATTTAATTTTTAATAACTGATCACCCTTTGAGGGGTGTATAGATCTGTCTGACTCTGGTGGCAGCATTACCATTTGTATTGGAGAGGGGACACAGCTGGAAATCTGTGTCAGGCTTCCCATACGTGGATGAATGTGTGAGATTTAAATTTGTTTTGAGTGTGAATGAGTCAGAGGTCTTAAATCGGAACACATTGCTCTGAATTTGGGGTAGACAGAGGTATATAGCCCGGTCCCAGGAAATAAAGCATGTCCCTGTTGTGCTCTTAAGGGAAATTGTGGAATTTCACTCTTGTTTGTTCTGTGCTCTGGTGTTTTCTGTGACACTCCCACACTGGAGTCAGTAGTGAGGATTTGAGGCTCCTTAATTATTAACCCAGATTTTAAGTGGGGAACGTCATTTATTGGTGGCACTGTGGTGGGATATTAACCGTACATCACATTAATTATTGCCAACAGTGTGGGATTTTTAACTGGATTTCAGTAGCCTGTCAGTAGATGTCATTAAGTTATGTACTCTTGGCAGCCACAAGGTAAACATTCAGAATTTCAATCCACCAGAGTTTTATTTATTTATTTTTAGTTAGATAGTCAGGGTATAGCAGGCAGGGATGTCAGCAGAAGGTTTTAGCAAGCTGACAAAGATACAGTAGGCTAAGGAGTCTGAAGCTAGAGGATTGGTGCATGCCAACCTGACCAAGGAAGCAATGACTTCAGCCTTGGTTGCAGCCACAACTCAGACCAGAAGTTCAGAGGATTTCCAGTTTGGTGTTGGTGATGTGCAGCCTGCAGAGACAAGACAGTCCAAATTTTCTTCAGAGGACCTGAGAATCCATATGGAGTTAAGGAGACTGGAACTGGAAGCTGAAGAAAGGGAGAGAATGTGATGTCTGGAGGTTGAGGAAAGGAAGAAGCAGTGTCAACATGAACTGGAAGCCAAACAACTAGAGACTGAAGAGAGACTCCACCTGGAAGCCCAATAATGTGAACTGGAAGCCAAAAGACTGGAGACTGAAGAGAGACTGTGCCTTGAAGCCCAACAACATGAACTGGAGGCCAAACGTCTTGAACTGGAATCAGCAGAGAGGCTGAGGTGTTCAGAAGCTGAGGACAACAAGAGACATCATTGGCATAAAATGGAGCCTCAAACCCTTTGAGAGGATTATAGAAGAAATAGGGAAAGGAATAACTGGATGCCAGAAGCTGTACAGGTCAGTAAACTTTTTCCTCAGTACAAGGATGGGGATAACTTTAATAGTTTGAATTATATTTTTGAGAGGGTATGTAGATGATATAATGTTGATCATGAGCTCTCGGTTCAGCTTCTGACTCCTTTACAAAATGGCAAAGTGTTTCTGGCTATAGCAAAGTTAAATTATGTAGATTGTTTGAATTATCACAAAACAAAATGTTGCTTGATTGACTGTTTCAAACATACACCTGAGGCATATAGAAAAAAGTTTTGTGAACACAGACACAAGGCAGATGAAAGTGTACATGATTATATTGCTGAGTTAAGTATTTATTTTCACAGATTGGTGAGTGGGTGTCAGGTCACCACTTTTGAGGGACTGGCAGACCTTTTGGTGAGGGAACAAGCCCTCAGTACTTTGACTGATGACATGAGCGTATAGTTAGCAGACTGTGAGTGTAACTCTGCAGAGGTGATGGAGAGAAAAGGAGATCTCTACTTAGCAAGCAGAGCTCCACTGCATAGGAAAGGGATATCCAGTGCTGTACATGGACATAAAGGAACCCATGGGTGGCAGTCTAAACCACTCCAACAGAATACATCAGTAATGGGGGAACTACTAACCCAAGTGCACGGTTAGGGATCAGATGTTTCAAGTGTAACCAGAGGGAGGACACACAGCAGCCAAATGTCCACTGAGGCAAGGTGAGAAAAAAAAGGTGAGGGAGCCAGTAAGTCTGGATGACAAACTGCCAGTGGTAAGTTGTTTAGAAACAAATGGGGTGCCAAATTATCACCAAGCTTTTTATCCTATCTTAGTAGATGGTAAACAGGTAACTGCTAAGAGGGACACAGCTTCTGATATAACCATTGTGAGGCCTGCAGTGGTTAGAGAAGAGCAGGACTTGCTTGGACAGTCCACTCCAGTCAGAGTGTTAGGAGGGACCCTGTTCCAAATAATTTTGGCTAGGGTTCATCTTGACTGGAAGGGTGGAAGCGGAAGCAAGCAAGTAGGTGTGTTTGAGGATATTCTTACAGATGTCCTGATAGGGAATGACTTTGATGATGCAGTACCTTGTGTACATGCAGTGACATTGATGATGCAGTACCTTGTGTACATGCAGTGACATTGATGATGCAGTACCTTGTGTACATGCAGTGACATTGATGATGCAGTACCTTGTGTACATGCAGTGACATTGATGATGCAGTACCTTGTGTACATGCAGTGACATTGATGATGCAGTACCTTGTGTACATGCAGTGACATTGATGATGCAGTACCTTGTGTACATGCAGTGACATTGATGATGCAGTACCTTGTGTACATGCAGTGACATTGATGATGCAGTACCTTGTGTACATGCAGTGACATTGATGATGTAGTACCTTGTGTACATGCAGTGACATTGATGATGCAGTACCTTGTGTACATGCAGTGACACGCAGTCAGGCTTGGAGAAAGGCATGTAGGTTCGGTAGTCTGGGAGAGACCCAGAAAGATCTCATACTTGAAGCTGGGACTGGCTGTTTCAGAGAAGGTGCTATCTGGTAGCAGTAAGTCTAAATGTGAGCCACAGCTGCAGGTGGGTACTGATGTTCCCTTGGACACACTGACTACAAGGAAGGAGGTGAGTGGTGGTACCCAGTGTGGCACAACTGTTGGATGTTACTAGGTTTCCTGTGGAAGGGGAGCTTTTGTTTGAGAATATTCTTGCAGATGTCCTGATAGGGCATGACTTTCATGCAGTGACTTGTGCGCATTCAGTGACAC
Organism: Protopterus annectens; assembly: GCF_019279795.1. Classification (NCBI taxonomy): domain Eukaryota; kingdom Metazoa; phylum Chordata; order Ceratodontiformes; family Protopteridae; genus Protopterus; species Protopterus annectens. The sequence continues at coordinate 332,162,481 of NC_056744.1, read as the reverse complement.
ATAGGCTGGGAGACAGGCATGTAGGTCCGGTAGCCTGGGGGAGACCCAGACAGATCTCATACCTGAAGCTGGGACTGGTGTGGTGGCTGTTTCAGAGAAGGAGCTATCCTGTACAGTAAGTCTGAAAGTGAGCTACATCTGCTGGGAGGTACTGATGTTCCCTGGGACATGGTGCAACTGCTGGGAGGTACTGATATTCCCTTGGACATGGTTACTGCAAGGATGGAGGTTTGTGACAGAGTGACAGTGAGGTACAGCTGTCAGAAGTTACTCAGCTTCCTGTGGAAGGGGAGTTTGGGAGGGTCACAAAGGTTACGGATTCTACATTACAAAGCTCAAGGGAGATGGCTAAGGAAGCATCTGAGGTTCAAGGAAGAGAGTCTGTATATGGGAACAAAAGTTTGTTGTATAAAGAATGGACTCCTAAGGAAGGGCTGGAACGTGAGGTAGTATGGCAGTTGGTAGAGTATAAAGCCTACCATCTGCCACTTTGAGCAAAAGTCCCTAATATTCCTTTTGCAGGTGATCTTGATGTAGAAAAGGTGTCAAGTGCTTTCCTAGAAATTTTCAGCAGGGTAGGTTTTCCAAGGGAGATACTAATTGATCAAGGTACCAACTTTATGTCAGACCTGCTGACATGTCTGTGGAGGTGTTGTGGGGTGAAACATCTAAAGACCACGCCCTACCATCCACAGACTAATAGTCTTGTAGAGAGGTTCTATTCTACATTGAAGACTATGTGACGGGCATTTTCAGACCAATATGTGAGGGAGGTCTTGGAAAGATTAAGTAGGGTAGGATGAACCATTAAACACAGAAAGTGTCAAGTGGTTATGGCAGAGGTTACTTAGGACACAGAGTGGGAAGTGTAAAATTAGACCAGCACCTGTCAAGGTGGAAGCTATTCAAGCGCGGGCAGTTCCTGTTACTAAGAAACAATTGAAAGCATTTCTAGGGACAACACTGTACTATAGGAAATTTGTGCCCAATTACAGTACCATAGCTGCACCCTTACTGACCTAATTAGGAAAAATAAACTGGATAAGGTAGTGTGAACCACAGATTGTGAACAGGCATTCCAAAAATTTAAGAGTTTTTAGGAGGACCCCCTGTGTTAGCCAGCCTAGATTGCCATATAGGTAGATGCTTCAAATTATGGGATGGAGACTGTGCTCAACCAAGTTTTCTCAGAAGGAGAACACTGCAGCGGACTTAATAATGCCAATTAGGATGGATTGTCCAAGACAGGACTGGGTTAATATTCCCAGGTAGACCCATTTTTCTCAAGCATTGGGATTTCAAGGGCCACTTGAAAATTGTGCTTGAGTCATAAGGGGGGATAAATGTGAAGAAAAAGAAAACACTTTCATCTGTGTTACTGTGTCTGGCAGCAGATTTGTGTATATTCCCAGATTAACTTGTATTGTATGCCAGCATGTCTAATTGTGAAAATGTAAATAAGTTTTTTAAATGTTGCGTATTTCCATGTTTATACAGAATGTTTAAATAATATGTCAGTGTTTTGATACATTTCCAATTCCACATGTGTGTGAGGGAGCTTCTAAAGTACAAAGTGTGGAGAATCAGCTGATCAGTAGGTGATGTCATTAGAATGCTTCTGGTTGCTAAGAGATTATTAAAAATGAAGCTAGAAACCAGAAAAAAACACAGGAAATGCTATTGTATAAAAAACAATACTGAGCGCTTTCATCAAGTGTAAGCATGACTTCATCAGAATACAAAAAAAATCAATGTAATGCTCACATGTAAATACTTCCTCTCTCATTCACAAGATTAATCAAGACCAGTCAAAGCCCCCAGTTACAAAGTCATTTGCGTCAAGTGTGAGTCCACAAATAAGTTTGTTAAGGAAACTTACAAAAAAGAAGAAAAAGACTTCACATAACCCAAAAAAATGTTACACATCATACAAACGTAACCTTTAAACACTAGCCATTGATGGTCCATCAATCAAACCTGGTGATGTTTGGACATTTAATCTAATTTGCCATTTAAGTTCACACAGCTTAAGTCAATCATCCCAAGGTCCCCTCTATTATTCTTTGTGACAGTATCTAAACCAAAAAATAAAAACTTGTGAGAGGGAAATTTTGATAAATGTCTAAACAGAGCATTAGAATCCTTTTGTTTTTTTACATCCAAAAAATGTTTGTATATTCTATCAGAGTTTTCTTTTTTTTTCCTACATAAAAAATGTCACACTCTTGACACTTGGCTAGGTAAACTATGTAAGAAGTATTGCAATTCCAATGAAAATCAGAGAAAATGTTCAACCCATTAATCATCACAAAGTCTCTATAATATATGTTTGCAATGAGTGCAGAAACCACACTTAAATGTGCCCCTCTTTGTATTTGTTAATGCCCCCTTACTTTCTCTATTCTCACCTTCAAGGTATTGTTTTAGTGATTTACCTTTCCTAAATACCATTGTAGGTCCTGCTCCCACTATTTCTACAGCATTTTCATAGCAACTTAAAATTTTCCAATTATCTTTCAAATTTTTCAGAATGCTGTTACTATCAGTCATGTATGTGGTAACAAAACTGTCTTGAAAGACGGTGTTTACATCTGTGTCCCTATTAGATTTGAATGGCTCGTGGGCTCTAATTATAGGTACATATAATCACTGGTTTCTATAGTGACAACTAGCTCAGTTGGATAACCTCTAGCTGTAAACATTGTAGTCAGTTTTTGACTCTAGAACTGCTCATCCTCTGATACCATACATGCTAAATCCACAAATTGCCCTTTCACTATTCCTTTTTTTTTTTGTAACATACTATCAGAGCATATACTTTTCCTGAAAATGTTACTTATGATTTGCTGCTGAGCAATATCCTTACTGATTCCAACATCCAGGTAGTGTATGTGCGAAGAATTATAAGTACTGGTAAATGTCAAAAAACTAGATGGTAAATTCAACAAACTTTTGTAACTGACTTAACCTCACTTCCCAGGCAATACAAATGTCATCCAGAAAACAAACATAAAGGGACCAGGGTGGTTCCTGGAACTTTTGAATAATGTGTTCTTGTTCCCAATATAACATGACAATGTTCACAAATATGGGGGAACATGAGGCTCCCATAGCAACACCCTTTTTCTGTAGGAAGTATTGACCTCCCAAGAACACAGTTATTTTTTTAGTACCATTTCTATTAAAGTACAAAGTGTGTTAATGTCATTGTTACTGAACCCTGAAAAGTGAGCTAGTTGTCACTATTTGTGATGAAGGTAAACAAAAAAGAAACCAGGGGTTATATGTACCTATAATTAGAGCCCAGGAGCCATTCAAATCTAATAAGGACACACATGTAAACACCAAAGTTTTTCAACACAGTTTTGTCACCACATACATGACTGATAGTAACAGCATTCTGAAATTTTTGAAAGATAATTAGAAATTGTTCACTTATTATGAAAATGCTGTGAAACAGCGGGAGCAGGACCTAGAATGGTATTTAGGAAAGGTAAGTCACTAAAACAATACCTTGAAGTTCAGAATAGGGAAAGTTAGGGGGCATTAACAAATAAAAGAGAGGTACATTTAAGTGTGGTTTTTGCTCCCAGTGAAATGATCTTAATACTGCCTCCTCTCAAGCATCTATCATACAACACACAGATGACTCGACCCTCATATGTGTAGCATCCACAATAACTCAACTTCTTACAGTCACACAAAAAGCCTTCTCTGATATTGAAACATGGCTAGCAAACTCAGAACTCATTCTCAACCCTAATAAAACTAAACTTATGATCTTTCATCCATCTAAACCTACTAACCTCCCAGTTAACTTTTATATCACTGCCAGTAATAATACTAGGATTTTCCCAGATTCCCAAACAAAACTATTAGGCATCATAATCAACAACAGACTAAAATTTGACATGCACATTTCTAACACAATCAAAAAGGTTCACAAGAAAATGGGAACAATGTACAGAAACAAAAAATTCTTAACAGACGCTGCAAGAATAGCTATAGCTAGAACCCACCTTCTCTTCTCACTCTTATATGCATCCCCCATACTTATCAACCTCAAAAAGTCAGAACTAGGTAAATTAGAATCATGTTATAATAAGAATGACAAATTTGCAACAGATTCCACACATTCAACCCATCATTGTCAATGCCTCAAACATCTTTCTTGTTTGGAACTACCTCATATTATGAACTATAACCAGTTAATAATGGCTCACAAAATAATGCACAATCCTGATAATGTACCTTCCCTAAAAAAATCTTCTACAACCCTACTCTAACATTCAGACGCTTCGATCATCGAACAAAGACTTACTCCAAGTTACCAAAGTATCCAATAAGCAGGCACTTTGTTGTTGAAAATTGGAATACCCTTCCACATAGTATTAGATCCATAAGCAATCTTAATAATTTCAAAATCTCTCTCAAAAGACACTTATTTGAATCCTGGCTTTGCACATGTAACACTCCAGGTTAATTATTAACTTAGCATTACTTATACAATTTGGCTGCATGTGCTAACTGTTATATCCCTTCTAACAACACTACTTCTCTATAAGTAGTTACATTCCTAGCAGCAACTCTCACCACGGACGTATTACTAACTATGCACCACTTTGCCTAAGTGATTCTCCCTACTTAATTTCCTAACTAATGTTATGTTCTCTCACATATATAAATTCAGCCATATATTTGTCTATATTCAAGTGTTTAAAGTCTTGCTCTATTTGATACTGTGTATATATTTTTGTTTTTACATTTTTATCCTATAAATGTGTTAACATTCATTTTTTTGTCAATTTTATTTATAATTTGTATGTAAGCTTAGATGGGAGCTCTTCTCCCGGCCCTCCGCTGAAAATGGGCACTGTCCCAGTCGGACCATTCTGGTAAACAAATGTAAAATAAATATATACTAGAGAAAGGCTTTGTGATGATTAATGGGTTGAACATTTTCCCTGATTTTCATTGCAATTGCAATACTTCTTACATAGTTTGCCTAGCCAAGTGTCAATAGTATGACGTTTTTTAGATAGGAAAAAACAAAAGAAAACTTTGCGATAGAATATTCAAACATTTTTTGAATGTAAAAAAAGGATACTAATATGTTAAATTTATCCATACTTCTCGACCTCCTAAAGAATGAAATCTGGACAAAGCCATAAATAAAAATAGGGCAAATGCCAAAAATAGGGACATTCTTTTTAAATATTGCTCTTACAAACTTAGTTGATAGAATAGCAAGTTTTGCATTAGCATGAGTTTTTCTGCAGGGTATGAGATCTGAAACTCAAATGTCTGTCATTATTTTCTAACTTCAATCTTTAATGATTTGCTACTAGTTTGCCAGAAAACCACAATTTTATGAAAAATGGGTCAAAAACATTTGGCAAAAATCTGAACATTCTACGAAAATCTGTACAGTTGAGAGGTAAGAATTTATTGAAATTTCCTACTCACAAGTTTTTATTTTTTGGTTTAGATACTGTCGCAAAGAATAGTAGAGGGGACCTTGGGATGATTGACTTAAGCTGTGTGAACTTAAATTGCAAATTAGATTAAATACTCAAACATCACCAGGTTTGAATGGTGGACTATCACTGGCTAGTGTTTTAAGGTTATGTTCATATGACGTGCAACATTTTTTCTGGGTTATGTGAAGTCTGTCTTTTTCTTCTGTTTTGTAAGTGTATGGTTTCTTTAACAAACTTATTTTGTGGACTCATACTTGATGCAAATGGCTTTGATTGGTTATGATTAAGCATGTGACTGGAAGAGGAAGTATTTAAATGTGAGCATTGCATTGCATTAATATTTTTATATTCTGATGAACTTGTAGTTACACTCGACAAAAGCACTCAGTATTGTTTTTTATACAATAAAGTTTCCTGTGGATTTTACTGGTGGTCTTTGGGACCTGGTTTCTAGCTTCATTTTAGAGTTTTTCAAGGTTCTTGGTTTATGTCTTCTGTAGGATCTGAAACTAGCAACAGCGACCGACTTGTGGATACTCAGGATAAACTGTTGAAAATGTGGGATTGCTTACCCAGTTAATTCAACAAATTTCCCAGAGTCTCAAGTTCAATCACACTACAATAGTTACTGATGGAACACCTAACTGCTCCAATTCTTCTTCCATTCCCCCTGGACAAAGACACTTGAGTGAGTAATTTACTTGGTTCAGAAAACAGTAATAGTTTCCTTGTAATGCAAGCTGCTGCTAATAACTGTGAAAACAATACCAGCTTATGTACTTGGCTAAAAAAAAAAACTTTTATTTTTCAGTGATCCTGGTTTTAAATCTGGTGGCGCTGTAAAGCAATCTATTACATGGCTTGCGCAAACCTTACTCAAGTGTTGAAAAGTCCCGCTCAAAATTAGCTACTTCAAAGAGTGTATTCATTTAAAAATAGTGCCAAAGGGTCTGAGAAATTTTCCATTTCCCAATAGGCTCCAACCCAATTCAGACTTACACAACAAATTACTTGATTTATTCAACAGACAAGAGTTTGAATTTATGAAAGTTTTAATCAGGCACAATCAACAGTGGATAGGCTTGTTCAACAGGCTACAGTGCTTCACACTAATATTACTAAAGATTTGTTGTTTAACCAGCATCCGGTTGCTTACGACATAAGCAACAAAATTAAGGCTAGAAAGGAGAAGAAAATCATTAGGGACCAAAATGAGTACAAAAACGTAACACCTTACCCTATACTGAAGGGTGCTGAGGCTGCTGGCCCTTCTAACAACTTTCCAACTAACCAAATTCAAGGAGATATGGAAGAATCACAAGATGAGGAACTCACTTTAGAACCAGCAACAGTGAGACACTCGGAGCGTTTGCAGAACCAAAGGAGAGAACAACAGGAAACACAGAGTCCTCAATCGAAAGGACAGAGAACAATTCTCAAAACCAATGGAGGGGGCAAGGGGGAGGAGACACAATGTCTTGTTCACTTCTCTCCAGTTTTTTGCTGATTACAATGAGCAAACTGAACTTACAATCATCAGTAACACTAAAGCTGACATTTCTGTTTATAATTATTCTAGTAATGAATACAATGGTAACGTTTCAGAGCTGTTTAGCAGATGCTTAACTTACAAAACTTGATCAGCTGATTATTGACTTTAAACTGTTTATTAGGATGTTAAATTTAAATTTTTTGTTTAAAAGTACAGAAAGTCAATTTCAACAAAACATTATGACCTGTAAGAGTCTTTTCAACCCACCCCCAGTACAGGTTCTGGTACTGTTTGAAAAAATGTGCATGTTTGATTTTAAACAATTACTATTTACTAAATCAAAGGGTAATGTTGAACATAATCATTCTAAAAGTGAGTAGCAATTGCTTAAAAGGTTATCCTAGGACAAGCAGATATGGGTCATGAAACCCGACAAAGGGGGTGGAGTTGTGATCATGAACAAAGAAGACTATCTTAATCGTTTGAATATACATTTACTAGACAATGATTTTTATGAGGCGGTATCCCAAAATTTTGTTTATGGGGCATACCAAAGGATAGATTATTGTTTGGAGGGCATGCGTACCCAAGAACAGATACTTTTTTTAGGAATATAACTTCTAGAAAGCTAAACATCCAATAATACCATCCATCTTCAGTATTCCTAGACCCACTGTTTAGACCTATTGTTGATAGGGGAGGTCAAAAACTCATCCTTTAGCCAAGTTCATAGATGTCAAGCTAAAAAACAGTTTAAAGTCCTTTGAACATCTTTGTCAGGTCTCCTGGGACATTCTCAATAAATTTATAAAGGTCAAATTTTCAAACGATACCATATTTTTAACTGTAGATGTTCAGAATTTGTTTAATGTGATCGCCCATATGGAAGGCTTACAAGCTTTTCATCAGTTCCTGGTAGACCTTTCAGGGTTCAGTAACAATGACATCAACACCCTTTGTACTTTAATTGAAATGGTACTAAAAAAACAACTATGTGTGCTTGGAGGGTCAATACTTCATACAGAAAAAGGGTGTTGCTATGGGGCCTCATGTGCCCCCATATTTGTGAATATTGTCATGTTACATTGGGAACAAGAACACATTATTCAAAAGTCCCAGGAACCACCCTGGTCCCTTTATGCCCGTTTCATGGATTTTTATTGCCTGAGAAGTGGGCTTAAGTGAGTTACAGAAGTTTGTTGAGTACTTGAATTTACCATCTAGTTTTTTGACTTTTACCTGTACTTGTAATTCATCACACATACACTACCTGGATGTTGGAATCAGTAAGGATATTGCTCAGCAGCAAATCATAAGTAACATTTTCAGGAAAATTACATGCCCTGATAATATGTTACGTTACATGAGTTGTCATCCTGAAAAACAAAAAAAAGGAATAGTTAAAGGGCAGTTTGTGCATTTAGCAGGTATGGTATTAGAGGATGAGCAGTTCTAGGTAGAGAGTCAAAAACTGACTACATTGTTTACAGCTAGAGGTTGTCCAACTGAGCTAGTTGTCACTATTTGTGATGAAGTTAAACAGAAAATAAATCAGTGGTTATAGGTACCTATAATTAGAGCCCAGGAGCCATTCAAATGTAAAAGGGACACAGATGTAAACACCAATGTCTTTCAATACAGTTTTGTCACCACATACATGACTGATAGTAACAGCATTCTGAAAATTTTGAAAGATAATTGGAAATTTTTCAGTTGTTATGAAAATGCTGTAGAAACTGTAGGAGCAGGACCTAGAATGGTATTTTAGGAAAGGTAAATCGCGAAAACAATACCTTGAAGGTCAGAATAGAGAAAGTAAGGGGGCATTAACAAATAGAGGGGCACATTCAAGTGTGGTGTTTGCACTCAGTGCTAACATATACTAGAGAAAGACTTTGTGATGATTAATGGGTTGAGCATTTTCTCTGATTTTCATTGCAATTGCAATACTTCTTACACAGTTTACCTAAGCAAGTGTCAAGAGTGCGACCTTTTTATGTAGAAAAAAAAACAAAAGAAAACTTTGTCATAGAATATACAAACACTTTTGGATGTAAAAAAACAAAAGGATTCTAATGCTCTGTTTAGACATTTATCGAAATTTCCTACTCACAAGTTTTTATTTTTTGGTTTAGATACTGTCACAAAGAATAGTAGGGGGTACCTTGGGATGATTGACTTGAGCTGTGTGAACTTAAATGGCAAATTAGATTAAATGCCCAAACATCACCAGGTTTGATTGATGGACCATCAATGGCTAGTGTTTAAAGGTTACGTTCGTATGATGTGTAACATTTTTTCTGGGTTATGTGAAGTCTGTCTTGTACTTCTTTTTTTAAGTGTATATTTCTTTAACAAACTTATTTTGTGGAGTCATACTTTATGTAAATGACTTTGTAACTGGGGGCTTTGATTGGTCTTGATTAATCATGTGACTGGGAGAGGAAGTATTTAAATGTGAGAGTTGCATTGATTTTTTTTTTTTTTTTTTTGTGTATTCTGATGAAGTCGTGTTTACACTTGACAAAAGCACTCAGTATTATTTTTTATACAATAAACTTTCTTGTGTTTTTTACTGGTAGTCTCTGGGAACTGGTTTCTAGCTTCATTTTGGGGTTTTTCAAGGTTCTTGGTTTGTTACATATTTTGCTATAAGATTATTTGAACAGATGATTAATAGGAAAAAGAACTTTTTCAAACAGCTGTTATTCTTTAAAAATAAGACAGTTGAGACTGTTAACCTGGAATATAAAAGAGACTGCTGAAGAGTTGAGAGTTGCAGTCAGTTACAGTGCTGTGCAGCTGATACCCGAAAAAGGATTCACCAAAAACTGTTAGCCTGCCTTTGGCTTGCTGTTATGTTTTAGATTAGATCAGTGACCGTATTCTCTAGTTAGATTAGGAAAGTTTAGTTTAGATAGTTTTCCTGGAATGATGGACTTCTATCCTACAGTTTAAGTTTACATTTCTGGTGATTGAATTCTGGTGTTTATCGAAAGTTAGTCATTTATATTTTTTTAATAGTCATTTTACTTATTATAGAATGCTTTTTATTACTTTACATTGTGGCTGGACAATCAGTGTTTTCTTTAGAGATATGAGAGTGTTTATACCTGTTTGATACTCATCGTGTCACCTTGAATGCCTGGTTGCTTCTGGTCATTGTTATGATTTATTTTTATATTTAATTTGTAATAATTGATCACCCTTTGAAGGGCATGTAGACCTGTCTGACTCTGGTGGCAGTATTACCATCTGTATTGGAGAGGGGACACAGATGGAAATCTGTGTCAGGCTTCCCATTAAGTGTTTGTGTGTGTGAGATTTCAATTTGTTTTGAGTGTGAGTCAGAGGTCTTAAAATGGAACACATTGCTCTGAAGTGTATAATAAGGGATTACATTTGGGATGGACAGAGGTACATAGTCCAGTTCCAGGAAATAGAGCATGTTCTTTTTGTGTTCTTAAGGGAAATTGTGGAATTTCATTCTTGTGTGTTCTGTGCTCTGGTGTTTTCTGTGATGCTCCCACACTGTGTATAGTCATACCCTTCGGGAAAAACAAGGTAACCCCAAGCTACCATATAGGTGGCAATCCATTAAGCACAGAAGAGGTTATCAGGGACCTGGGGACCCAGGTTGACAGTGGCCTTTCTTTTGACAATCACATTGCTAAAGTGGTTAGAAAGACCTTCTACATTGCCCACCTGATCATGAAGGGATTCACATCCAGATCAAGTGAGGTCATTGTTCCCCTGTACTCTTCACTTATCAGACCAATGATCGAGTACAATGCCCCATTCGGAATGTATCTCACCCGACACCTGCAGCAATTGGAGAGACCCCAAAAGTTCCTCACCAAAAGGATAAAGGGACTCCAAAATCTGTCATATGCTGCCAGACTGAAGAAACTCCAGCTCTATTCAGTCGCATACCGCCTGCTCAGAGGTGACCTGTGCCTGACATACAAGGCCATGTCCAACCCGGAATTAATGGACATGCTCCACCTCAAAAAATCCAAATCTAAAAGATCCACTAGAGCAAGTGACTTAAACCTTAGCACGGATATAAATAGGACATGCTGGAGGGATAGATTTGTCACCCAGAGACTCCCTATGCTGTGGAATAGAGTCCCGGTCCATGTGAGGCAGAGCACCTCGCTGGCTCTGTTCAAGAGAAATCTTGACCGGTGGATGGGAGATCGTAGGTTTACCCCGGGAATCATCTCTGTGTCACTGCTGGACAGAGGCACAACAAACTAATGGGCACAGTATTTTTTAACATAAGGGGTGGCGTAAGCCACAAAACTTTGGGCTAGGCTTATAAATGCCTTAGGGCAGATAGCCTAGTATAAACCTATGGAGTCAGTAGTGAGGATTGAGGCTCCTTAATTACTGACCTAGGTTTTAAGTAGGGAACATCACTTATTGATGGCAGTCTGGTGGGATATTAACTGGACATCACACATTGGCTAGGTCAAGATAGATGGTATGCACTGTCTTTCCCTCATCCAGGGCCTTGGTGTCTTTCTCAAAGAAGCCAACTATGTTTAAGGGGCATGATCTAACTTTAAAGAATTTGACCTGGGTTGAGTCCAGAGTTTGAAGATTATCTATGTCCTTGTTAATAAGGTCTGTGATGATTCTTTCCATGGCCTTGAAGATGAGGCTAGTTAAAGCTTCGCCTGTAATTCCCAGGGTTGGTTGATGGTCCCCCTTTGTGCAGCGGGATTACTACTACTGTCCTCCATTCCACGGGAACATATCCAGTTTGCAAGCTGTGGTTATCCAGTGATCCAAGTGGGTCTGCTAGGTCATGTTTTAAAATGTTTAAAAGGCAAACTGGGATGTTGTCTGGTTCCACTGATGCAGTGATTTTGGTCTTGGAGACCACTGAGTTTACCTGCTTCCTTGAGATAACAGACTGAGGAATGGTGGCAGGTATACTTTGGGGATGGCTGCAGGGGACAATGGGGTGAAGTTTGCTCCAAATCTGTCAGCTAGCAGGTTGGCTAGTACCTCCAGTTCAGTATGGGTGGTGCCATCCATAACCAGTTCAGCACATAGCTGGGTGTTCCCTTTTAGATTTTGAATGTAGTTAAAGAATACATTGTGATTATCCTTAGCTAGGAAGGCTATATTTGCTTTGTAATTAGCTTTGGAAGACTTGACAAGATCTCTAATTTGTTTATTTAAGCTAGAGAGAAATGTCTTCCTCTGCTGAACCAATTCCATCTTGTTCTTGGGCATTAGTTTCTTTCTCTTGTTGTACAGTCTGGTTATCCTAGGGGTCCACCAAGATGGCTTGTTTTTTCGGCAAGACCTGGTTTTATTCCAGTCAGGTGCAGCCGATTCTATATAACTGCTTAAGTGGTTATACAGGGCATTGGTGTACAACTCTGCATAGGACTCCATGTTATCTGCATTAAACGGGGCTTTGAAACTTCTCATACCGTCACTAAGTAGGAGGTAATTTGCCTTTGAATAGTTCTTAAGTGTTTTTGAGCTTGATTGGGTATCTGGTCTTATATTTACATTGAACGAGACTGATTTATTGTCTGATCTTACAAAGCAGGACATCACACAACAGGGGAGCAATGCTCTCCCATGTTAGTGAGTACTATGTCGAGGAAATGTGAGTCTCTTGTGGGTGTGCTGACTACCTGTTCGAGACCATTTACACTGACAAAGTCCAAGAACCACTGAGCCAGCATGTTTGTGGTCATGTATGTTTCCCAGTCAATTGTAGGATAATTAAAATCACCCATGAGTAAGGTATTGGGCTGTATGGCAAGTGACTTCATTAAGTCCAGGTATACAGTATGCTTTTCCTGTTTCATGGTGGGGGGCCTATGGCTAGCTATGATGTGTTAGGGGACTTTGCCTATAGTTAATTTGATACAGAGTAGCTCAAGAGAGTCATACTGTTTGACCAGTCTCAAGGTGTACTTATCCTTAATGAAGATGGATACACCTCTTCATTTGTTTCTTTCATGCTCAGTTTGTGATCTGAACATATGGAAGGCATTGTAGCCCTGCATGTCCAGGGTGTTTTCTGTGCCTTTGAACAATGTCTCAGTGACTGCACCAATGTCAGCATCTTCTAAAGTAAGGAGTGCTTCCAGGGGGTGCAGTTCCTTGTTTAGACTCCTATCATTAAGCAGCAGTACCCTGAGTTTATCTAGAAAGGATTTTGATATGCTGGAAGGTTGGTTATTTTGACACTGCCTAAAAAAGGCACAACAGAGGTAGATAATGCTTTTGCCAATATCCAAAAGCCTAGAGGAGACAGGTGTAGACCATCTCTGGCAAAACAGCATGGCCTGTCAAAAATGTCTTCCCATTCTGACAAACATTGAACCCCCTAGGACTGACATCAGAAGCTAAGCCAATTGTTAAAGTCAATCATTTTTTTGTTTGAATTGTGGCACCATGCTTGGAGAAGGTAGAATGCTACTTAAGGCTAGGGTTAACCTGCTGGTGACCATAACCTGAGAGTGCAGTCACGTCTCTTCATATAGTCCACTGAGATACATCTCCCATTCACCCACTCATGAACTATGACGGAGTCATGCCAGTATTTGTGGTTGAGTGACTTAATGGATCCCTACACCTAACAGGCAGCTAACTGTAACCTGCCCCTTATCCACTCTGGTGAGGGGAACATCTGTGTGTCTCACAATGGAGTCATCATTAACCAATACATTAGGTTTTCAGGTGTTATACCTTATGGGCTTATTTGTTGAGACACTGGTGTGTCTGTTATGTGTTGTGGTTATTTTTTGCATTGTTATGTGTGTAAGTGGTTTCCATTTGGGAGACCTCTGATCTTTTGGTAAGTTACTAGTGAGTACCTCCACATCTGTGGGTTTATGTGTCATATCCTTATTTAGTGTGGGAAGTGTGTGTGTCATACCTCTTAAACTCTTAGCCCAAGAAATCTGGGCAAAGCCTGACATAATGTGGGTACAAAGGCCCAAAAATAGGAACAGATTTTAAATATTGTTCTTATAAACTTGGAAAGTTGCTAGAATAACATAGTATGTACTAAAAAGCATTTTCCTAAGGATATGAAGTCTGAAACTCAAATGTATGACATTATTTACTAATTTCATTCCTCATATTGTCCTAGTGATTTGCCAGAAAGTGAACACTTTTTATGAGGAACAGACTGAAATTTGAGGCAAAAGTCTGGGCATTCTGTGAAAATCTGGATAGTTGAGATGTATGGTGTGTAAGCTGACAACCTGTTTGGCATCTGATTTGTCCTTCTGTGAGAGTCTTGCCTCCAATTTCATAGTGTAACTACATCTCTCATAAAGTATTTTTTTCTTTAAGGAGGTAAGTGGTTGTCAGTATACATTAGACAATTGCTACATTGCCTCAGGATGCCGTATCTATCAGGCTGGCCAGAGAGATGATGGGAAACTCTCCATCCATGATTACAGGCTCTTACTGTATGTTTTATTAGGGAAGGGAATGGGTTGATTTGACAGGACTGTCCTGGTAGCGCCCAGACTACAAGAGGTACCTATATTTATGAAGTCTAAAGTTGATCAATAAGGCAATACTGCTCAATGAGCAACTGAGTTGCTTCTAGAGCAGCAGAAAATCTTGGAAGTGTTTCACTGACAGTTGTTTAGGGAAAAAACTGAGCTTACAGGTCTTTGCATCTATACCAGGCACTGTTAACTGTCACTGCGAGAAAAGCAGCACCAAGCAAAAGGGAGTCTTACATATGAACAAGGAGAAACATGTTTTAAGCTAATTACCAATCAGGAAAGCACACAATAAACCTCCCACCAGCTATCCACAATTCAGCCAAGTTAGATCAGCACACTTCTGTCACAAGGGTGCAGAAAAACACCTTCTTGATGTAGAATAGCTGGTTTGGAGCCCAAGTGTAACAAGACCATACAAACCACCTACAACTAACAGATACACTGTAATACAGTGAAATTAACTACTTAAAGCAGCAGCAGACAGTACAGTTTTTTTAAACTGCTAAAGTATAGTCACAGTGTATAAGAGAAGTGCAAAAAATACTTAGAGTCTTTTTGTGTGCTTCCCAGCTCAGATAGACCAGGTAAACACGTGCTGCCATTAGATGAATAATCCCAGTCCTCCTAATGTAAAAGCACAGTAAAGAAGTGCCCAAAGTGAAATGCTGCCACAAGCAAATTTAAAAGATAAGAAATGCTACCACAAACAAATTTAAAGTAACGGATAAAGCAGTCTACCTTAAACAGCTGTAAGTGTGATTATTCAATAAAAGTACTTCACTTTCAATAAATGACAACAGAATTTGTAGAGGCACTAAAAACAAGATAAGCTAATTATGTATTCCACAAGTAAAAAAAAAAACAAAAATGTAAAAATACAGCAAAAGGAGAAAAAACAATAGCAACAACAGAAATTAATTTAAGAAATTAATTTTAATGAATATAAAAATATATACACACACAGGTTAAAGGCTTTGGAGAGATAGATCACACATGGAATGGTTATATTCAAATTATTTTATATTATTTTATTTGATAATATATGAGATAGCGATGTGTATATATTTTTATCTTCATTATTTTACTTGGATGGTAAATTATCTATTTATATATTTATTAGGTGAGATGTATTGAAGTATTTTATTAGAGTTGTAGCTTACCAGTCATGGTTACTTTAAAAATTAATGTATTAAATGAATTTATTTCTGTTGTTGCTGATTGGTTTTGGGTAAGGGTGTGTGTTCTTTACATACCTTTAAAAAGACGTTTTAATAATGGTTTTATGTTCTGAAGAAGTCTCTGAATGGTCAGTGATGAAAGCGCTAAATTTGTGGATTAGTAAATTGTGTCTTAATAGTTAAGAGAGTGTTTTTTCTCCTGTTGCCATTTTTTACAAGATAAGCTGATTAATAAGCCCTCCAACTACTAAAACTACATGCAGAAATCTCAAGTGTTTCTCCAAGATGAACAGATCAGGCTACCTCCCAGTGCATTAGATGGAAAATCCACGGACCTCTTGCTGTAACAAGTGCTTGCTAGAGTGCAAAAAATACACATTTTTATCCATCAGCTAGCTAGATGATGAATTCAGAGCAAGTAAGTTAGTAGAACAGACAATGAGACCAAAATGCACTTTTATAATATAAACACAAGGAAAGGCAAATAAGCAATTCAATATATCAACAGCAATGTAGAAAGGGAGGAGCTTATTAAAGGGGCACAGGCTCATTTCTAAATTTAGTTGCTTGCTGGAGTGCTTTGTTTATCTTTTAGTGCTGTGTAAGTCACATGCTCACACAGAGGCAGGATTTTCACAGCAGCTTGTTAGCATACAGCCGGTCAGATTACACAAACTTCACCGGAGGATGATCATTCTCTGTAATCTTGACAGTTTGTCCTTTTGTTTGTATCTTCCCCCACCCATAGGCTATTACATTAGCTGATTGAGTGGTTTAGCCTCAGTCAGAGATGCAGTCCAGTCACACTCAGATCTGCAGCCTATGTAGCAGTGAAATTATATCTCCTTTAGTATGTCCTTGTTTTTTGTGAAACTTAGTGGAATGATTATACCAGCCTAGGTAATTGTGTATTTGGTTCATGCATGTTGCTACATGCCCTTCTCCCTTTGCTGGTAATTATTTTTCATATGGTCAGGAGTGACTCTCTTTCTGACTTTCATCTCTCACTATATAGTAAAATAGTGAATACTGGATGTCTTCCTTCACTTTGTATAACATTTTAAATTTGTACTGCTGTCATGTACTACTTTTGTATACATGTGATGTTACAATGTCCCTTTACATATGATGTTACAATGTCCCTTTACATATGATGTTACAATGTCCCTTTACATATGATGTTACAATGTCCCTTTTCTTGTTATGTAACGCAGCTTTTCTCCCCAGGCCTCTGCTGAAAATGGACATCATCCAGTCGGACTTTCCCAGTTAACAAAAAGTAAATAAATAAATAGTGTGGCTTATTCATGCATGTACTCATGCAGACATACATTTATAAAGACAGTTTCTCTCATTTCGCACAACAGCATTGCTTTGGACAGTTACAACCTGGAAACAAAGCCACTGAGTTGCAAATGTCCTAAGATTCTAAAACCAGAAAACCTTAGACCGTTTCAATAAAAAACATGTGAGACAACTTTGAAATTAAATCCTGTTATTGCACTAAAAGTATTTCCCAGTAGCTGAATCCCTTCAGGAATCACACAGTAACTGTTTGTATAATACTGATTCCACCCAAATGAATTTTTCTTTTTCCACCCTGCACTGTGGTAAAATGTTTAGATCTTCCACTCCTTTCCTGAACGTTTGACTGCAGTAGAGTTACACTGGTTACCATTTTAAAGTCGGGGTGAATGTAGTCTCTCTATTTCCACATATTTTCATATTCTGTGTGGATAAGTATGTATGTAATTTGTAATCTAAGTTTTTATTGATGTGGTTGTAAAATCACATCCTTGTTATGTCTTACTGACTGGCTTCCAATTCAAGGCATTACTGAATGTCTGTCAAATTTGGTAAAGCTAGATATGTGATAATGTGTCTATTTTATTAAAATTCATTATGGAGTGGGCATAATTGTTTTAGCAGTATACTTCTGTGTTGTTACTGGAATTCTCATAACTTTTCTCAAACTTTCCTCTTTTGTGACTTAGATGGCTGTGTTGATGACACCATTGCACCCCCGTATGAAGATGGAAGTAGTTTTAAGAATAAGGGTGATGTGCAGACTTGTAGTAACTCCCAGAGTGATAAAATCTGGTCAGTCACAGCTTAAAGTTATGGGAAAGAGTAGTGTTAGCAAGGTTAAGAAGAGAGGTGATGATTAGTGATCAGCAGTATGGTTTTCAGGCCAGAAAAGAGCACTACAGATGTGATGTTTGCTCTGGGAGTGTTGATGGAGAAATACAGAGAAGGTCAGAAGGAGTTGCATTGTGTCTTTGTGGACTTGGAGAAAGCATATGATAGGGTGCCTAGAGAGGAGTTGTGGTATTCTATGAGGAAGTCGGGAGTGGCAGATAATGTATGTAAGAGTGGTACAGGATATGTATGAGGGTAGTGTGACAGTGGTGAGGTCTGCAGTGGGAGTCACAGATGCGTGTAAGGTAGAGGTGGGATTACATAACGGATCAGCTCTGAGCCCTTTCTTATTTGCAATGGTGATGGACAGGTTCACAGACAAGATCATACAGGAGGCCCTATGGACTATGATGTTTGCAGATGACATTGTGATCTGTAGTGAGAGTAGGGACCAGGTTGAGGAGACCCTGGAGAGGTGGAGATATGCTCTATAGAGGAGAGGAATGAATAGCATGCAGGACTAAGGCAGAATATATGTGTGTGAATGAGAGGGAGGATATAGGAATGGTGAGGATGCAGAGAGTAGAGCTGGTCAAGGTGGATGAGTTTAAGTACTTGGGATCAACAGTTCAGAGTAATGGTGAGTGTGGAAGAGAGGTGAAGAAGAGAATACAGGCAGGATGGAATGGGTGAAGAAGAGTGTCAGGAGTGATTTGTGACAGACAGGTACTAGTAAGAGTGAAAGGGAAGGTCTACAAGATGGTAGTGAGACCAGCTATGTTGTAAGGGTTGGAGACAGTGGTATGGACCAAAAGGCAGGAGTCTGAGCTAGAAGTGGCAGAGTTAAAGATGTTAAGATTTGCACTGGGTGTGACAAGGATGGACCGGGTTAGGATTCAGTATATTAGAGGGTCAGGTCAGGTTGGACGGTTTGGAGACAAAGTCAGAGAGTCGAGATTGTGTTGCTTTGGACATGTGCTGAGGAGGGATGCTCAGTATATTGGGAAAAGTATGCTAAGGATGGAACTGCCAGGTAAGAGCAAAAAAGGAAGGCCTAACTTAAGATATATGGATATGGTGAGAGAGGACATGCGGGTGGTTGGTGTGACACAGCAAGATGCAGTGGACTGTAAGAAATGGACTCCAATGATCTGCTGTGCTGACCCCGTGAGAGAACAGCCGAAAGAGAAGACGAAGAAGAAGATCAGGATGGAAATAGATATTAATTTTAATAAATAAATGTGTCATTATCTGTTTATCGTATTGATTGCTTATGTTGTTTACAATGTATTTGCTGTATATATTTATGTTTTTATAGATCCACATATATTTGTATGTCTATACAGACACATACAGATATATATATATATATATATATATATATATATATATATATATATATAATCTGTGTGTGTGTGGAGTCATACACACACACACACAAATCTGTGTCTGATTTTGTACATGTCTCTGTTTATGTATATAGATGTACACATGCCTATCTGTGGGGTATGTTGGTGGATATATACAAATATACATGCATACAGTCATGCACAGGAATGCAGGAGGTATTTTCACTAATGTGACAGTATAGCTGCTTCTAATAGCATTTGTGTCACTGTCACTAATTTTTCCAATAACATTTTTTTTCCGTTTGTCATATGCCACTTGAAAAGAGTATTAAAAGTGTGACTCAAACTACAGTAACTACACACCCATACATAACGAAGCTAGAGTCTATGCTCTCTCCCCCACAAGCCAGTATATCTGGCACTGGGAAGGTTAATCACTACACCTCAAACACCACCCAGAACTGCACTACACAGACCCACATATGCTGAGGTTTTCAACAAAAACAAACCCAAACAAAGGAGACCTCAGAGGCAAAAACACCAGAGAACTCCACAACCCTCCACATCACATATCATGCGAACTACACACACCAGTCTCTCGCAACCACTAAGGCCTAACCATAAACCCAACATAACAGTTATAGGATACTCCATTCTATGACACACAGATGTGCCTCTAACCAGGCTGCATAAGGATAAAGTCACAGTTAATTGTTTGTCAGGTGACAGAATGCGCCATATCACTCACGCACTCAAGTCTCTGAACAACAGATACTGTTCTGACTCTGTCATAGTCCATGTTGCCGTGAACAACTTGAAACATACCTCCCTGGACTATATGATGAGAGAAATGATTCAACTTGTGGAATATGGGTCCCAGGCAAGTATGTCCGTAGACTTAAGCAGCATTTGACTGTCACCCATAATGATGCCTCAATACAAACAGAAAATGATTGACTTTAGTTTCTGGTGTCATTCCAGGGTGATCCAGCACCCAACAGCCTGGGAATATATGATGGACAGACCACAATGCTTTGCTAGACAAGGTCTGCATCTGTCTGACTTAGGCTTCATGCCTCTGCCCAAGGCCCTTGCCTCCCCCATACTGCCTTTTTTGGAAAAGTCACGAGGTCCATACTGCCAACACAAACATTTCAACAAAACCCACATTAAAGGTCATGCTGCTAAATGCTAGGAGTCAAAACATGAAACTGAACTCATTGCAAGCATTCTTAACCCTGGAAGGTGTTAACATATGTGCAGTCACAGAAACCTGGTTCAAAGTTGCATATAGCCCCCCAGCCTTACCTGGTTACTCATGCTATCATACATTCAGATCCCCATCTCTGGGCAGCAAACCCAAAGGGTGTGGAGTTTCAATGTATATGAAAGACACACACACCTCCAGTCTAGTGGCGCAGAGGAGACACTCCAAGTGCAGTTAACAATTGACAATACCCCTATTCAAAGTATTGCTAGCTACAGACCCCTAAATTTGACTCAAGATGCCCACTCCACTTATCTGGACTGCTTCCAATCTATCAAGATTCAACCCTTTACGCAGATCCTGGGTGACTTTATTTAACCAAACATATATTGGAAAAACTACTCATGCCAGAACACAAACGCTCTGAGGACAAAGAGTTCATAACATCCCTGTATTCTTCACGTATAAGGACAACTATTCAGTACACGGCCAAGTTGGGCATGTACCTCGCAAAGCACATGCAGCAGCTAGAGACACCACAGAGGTTCCTCATCAAGAGAATCCAGGGCCACAAACATCTACCCTACAGAGACAAGCTAAAAGCCATTTCCCTCTACTCAGTTTCATACAGACTCCTCAGATGTGACCTGTGTCTGGCATACAAAGCAATCTTACACCCCACCTTTATGGTACTGCAGCATATCTGAAGGTCAAGCTCCAC
The DNA here is from genome assembly GCF_019279795.1 of Protopterus annectens. Taxonomy (NCBI): domain Eukaryota; kingdom Metazoa; phylum Chordata; order Ceratodontiformes; family Protopteridae; genus Protopterus; species Protopterus annectens. The sequence goes on along the minus strand of NC_056744.1, from coordinate 332,141,416 downwards.
TACAGCAACCCATACGTGTGACCTAATCCTGGTCTGTGATGTCAGTAGGACTTATTGGCATGACATATTTGTGTCCCACACACTCCCCCATCTGTCGAATAGACTCCCTCTCCACATCAAACAGACTACCTAATTATCCCTTTTTAAGTGCAACCTTGATAACTGTATGGGAACCAGAAAATAAACCCCTTGGAATCTACCCAAGTCCCTGCTGGACAGGGGCTTTGGGTCCTGACTTGTCTAAACATCTGCTAAACTATTGGCTAGGATTATAAGGGCCTCAGTACCAACAGCCTGTTAACTTCTTATGATCCTGTGAGTGGAAATTGGTACTGAGACATGTCCTTCAACAGGAACATCATCTTGATTACTTTGAGATCTAGAGTCTGTATCAGGGCCCATAGACTAATTACCTGCTATGAGCATATGATCCATAAACTTAACCATTCTTATCTGTAAGGCCATGGAACAAATCATCCTGGACCCTGTAAATAAGGGGTTTCTCTTTACAATCTTGAAATGCTGAAATCTCAAAATTCAGCATTTCAAAACTGTAAAGTCTAATTTTTTATACAGCTAAAGTGCATAATTGTGAATTCTAATATCTCAAATTCCCGGTTATGTGTTTACGCTAGTTTACATGCAGTGTGTTTTCTGTATGGGTTTGTTTGTCATGTCTGGATGTACGCAGAATTGCATGTACGTGGATGGTTTGTAAGGGTTTTGGGTGGGAGTATGAGTGTATGTGAGTTTGTTTGTGAGTTGTATGTGTGGGTTAGGGTGGGCACGTGAGAGTATGACTGTGTAACTGTTGGATGTGTTGGTGTTTGTACGTGTGTGTGTGTGTGTGTGTGTGTGTGTCGGATGTCTGGGTGTGAATGTAGTTCCTTTTTTTATTTTAATGTACGATCTTGGAGTTAGTATATATAAGTAGGGGTGTTGGGGATGCAGCTCTCCACATGGGTGGTGTAGGTGGGCTTGCACCCCTGCTTACATGTACTATAGGGTTGTGTGGTTTGTGTGGTGTGGATAGAATGGTGTGTGTTTTTTGTGATGTATGTTCGTGATTGTGTGTTTCGGGGTTATGTGTTTCGTGATTGTGATGGTTTGGCTTTATAGCTGCGAATTGCTGAGTTTCAATATTTCAGCATTTCTAGATTATGAAGTGGAACCAAATAAGGACATAGGTGATCTCAAAACTATTGATCCGACACAGTTTGGTTTTGTCAAAGACAGGTCATTGATATTAAACCTGGTAGACTCTTGAAAAACATCACCAGATCAATAACAGAAGGCAAACCTGTGCATACAACCAACCTTCACTTAGCACAGTCCCACATTTGGGTATCAATGATAAACTCTCCCAGTTGAATATCAACCCTGATGTCGTCAGGTAGGTTGCTAACTGGCTGACCGACAGATCACACTCAGTCAAAGTTGGGTAATTTACCTCAACCACCAGGCCTGTCGATATTATGGTGGTTATACAGGGTTCAGTGCTGGCCCCCCCTATTATTTTAAATACTCTTAAAAAGTTCAGACCCAAACAGGATGTGGCTGACTAAGTTTGTTGATGCCTGAAAATTAGCAAACTTCATTGACTCCACAAACACTGTCAGTGTACTTCCCGAGAGACTTACATGAACCAGTGAGTGATGCCCAAGTCAATAATCAAATTCAGTGTTAAAAAATGCATTATCACCCCTTTGGTAAAACTGATCTCCATGCAGACTATCATATACATAATACCATAAGTAACAACTCAGTAGTGAGAGACTTGGGAACACAACTTGACAGTAGCCTAAACTTTGACCACTATGCACGGTATCTACTATGTTAAGGAAGTCATTCTAGGTCTCACACCTCATTAGCAAAAGCATTGCCTCAAGAGTGAAAGATGTCATACCTCCCCTGTACTCAACCCTCACCAGGCCAATAGCCAAGTACAATACTCCCTCTTCTATGTACCTTGCCAGGCACTTGTAGCGACTAGAGAGACCTCAGAGATTTCTAACCAAGAAAATTACAGGGTCTCCAGCACAGGTCATACATTGACAGACTGAGGTCACCATCACTGTACTCATTAGCATACAAACTACATAGAGGAAACTTGTGCAAGGCCTACAGAGCAATCTCAGATACAAACCTAATGGAAATGCTGCACATCCACAACTCAAATGGAATAAGGCTCACTTGCTCCCAGCACCTTAACCTGGCCTGCAACACCAATATGACCTGCTGTGGAGACAGATATGTCTCTTAGAGGTTGCCACTCCTCTAGAATAGGCTATTTAATCATATCATAAAGTTCACCTCGCTCACAATATTTATGTGTAGGCAGGATGAATGAATGGGAAAACTTAAATGACTTGACAGGGATTTCACCTCTGACCCTCCGAGACATGGGCAGTCAATGCTAACTAAGAACTTGAGTGCTATAGCCTTTACAGTGTGTTTGTCTAGTATTACACTGGGTACACATGTCTAGGTTTAAAAAGGTATTTGGGTCAGCAGCCTAGTAACCACCTATGAACCTATCAAGTAACAAGAGTATTTTTGCCTTGAGTCATCAAAATGTTTAGCGATGATAATATTGTGTGTTGGCACACTCTCAGACTGCACTGCATGTTTTCCAGGGTAACTGTTGCCATATCCCTAACAATTTGGTGGGCAGAGCTACATCAGAGGAGGCAAGCACCGCAGCAGGTTGACAAGACTAATTACATGTAAACATCAATTTACCATTACATAGTTTGAGTTCTTCCTGGATATACCAACAAAAGGCAAACCAGGTACTCCCATCTCAACATCGGACAACATATGTATAATTCAGGCTGGCTCCAGCTTCAGGGGTCACAGAATGGTATATAGTACAGTGCCTACTACATCACTAAACACTGTGTCTACAACAGGAAGCCATCTCACACAATTTCATCATAGACTCGTACTTAAGAAGGACTCGTTTTCTGTCATGAGGGTACCCTGCTTACCCAGCTTCAGGCGCTGACTGTAGTGAAGAAAACAGTGAAGTGATGAAGCTTCGACCCCAAACCTATACCCCATGGTCGGTTAAATTCCACGCTTATTTTGCACAGAGGCTGCTTATCATCTGAAATGGACAAGGACATCATGCCAGAACATCATGAACTTAGAAAGATGGAAGTACAACACTTATGAAAGATAGCTGAATAATAACCTCTTGTACCACACCAAACATTATTGTCTGAATTGCAGAACCTGGGTGTTACCTGTAAGACACACATTGCACCTTACAACAATACTTTGTGTTGACTGGAGCTTCATGCATGTTTGATCACCTGTTACCTTTCCATTGTTCTTCCATCGGAATGGAAATTCCTGTCTTATATAATACACCTTCTGTAACCTGCTGACATTACCTGCGATGTACTGTGGTACCACAGGTGTAACATGTCAAATTTGTTGTAACCACAATTTATGATACTTACACTCAGACTAAACAGTGTTCCCAGCTGTACACCTTTCCAAAATCTTTACTTTTGACTACTGTTCATGTTGCTAATTATAGACAGGGTTCAAATGGCATTTCTGAAAAGTATAGTTCTTGCTCTGTATGCCATTCTTCAGCAGACAAAGTGCTGTCCATCAGTAGGGTAAATGCCCCATTCCACCCCGTGTCAATCTCTTACAAGTATGCAAAACGCAGACCACCATGCACACAAACAACAAAAAATGTAGTCTTTTATAGGCACAAAAAAGAACATGACATGTCACAACAGATTTCTGCCCCAAGGAATCCTATAGTTGTGGAATAAACTTCCTATGCAGGTCAAGCAGTTCTACACATGGTCTGTATTAAGTAATATTCAGAATGAATAGCCTGGAAATATGAAATCCTCTTTGGGTTATATAGCATGGTGCTTCTTGACCACGGTTGAGTTTAACTCTGTCCTTGCTTGGTCTTATGTGGCTATGCTTCTCAATGGTCCTTTGAACTCCATGCCTAGTATACACCTATGAACTTAATCTAATATATAATAACCAAGTACCTTACAAATGTGCATGCTGCATATAGGATACATACGCCGACAAAAACATGAGTTTATTGATGAATGTATTTCTATGATCCATCTCATAAGAATGTCATTATATGCTCATAACTATATACTACTGACCACAGCAATTTGCATATTACCATTAGTGTGGTACAGGCATCTCTGAACTGCACATGCCAACAATTACTGTATAGTTTAGATTTACACACTGTGCCACTATGCATTTTATGTCCCGTAAGAGTACCACCTACATATACACCCACAGCAAAGTACCTGTAAACAAACATTTAATTGTTTACTTTAATCGGTAACAACAATCACAACTATATGTATACTGTGTCTCCAAGCTACCCTGAATTCAACTTAACTTGTTTCACAACATTTAGTTAATTTAGTTTATTAGCCTTATGTTTTCATTAAGCTGCTTGTTTGTTTACTTCTTCATATCAGCCTGATAACCAGGTAATAGGATGGCTGACAGACCTTCTTGACACAAAACTGGAGCTGCATGGTGCAAGACACATACAGAAAATTGTAAATGGAGTACCAAATTATACCACGTTCTGAAAGCATATCAAATTCTTTGGCAAAATGCTGAAGTGGAATTCAAGCAAGATGCTAGTCGATGAAATCTAAGAAATGAAAATGAGGTCAAATTGTAACGACCACTTTGCCAGCAAGAATGGCATTATTGTTGTTGCCCGAATTGATGTATGTATGTACATATGTAAAATGTATACATATCAATAAGCTGTTTAATAGAGTGCATATGTTAAGTTAAGAAGTATCTTTGCACTTTTTAATATTTGTATACTTTTATGTGTAATGGTGTTCTTTCGACACACGAGTATGTAGTCTACACATCTTGCATCATTGTGATTCATCGCCAAAGTGTCTCTTTGCAACAAAGTATCATACTAGCTTTTAATTGCAATTTACAGAGTTTCAGTATCAACCTGTACCACTATATAAAACAATAACTATTTGTGCCTAGATAGGACAGTTACAAAACAGTCAATTAAATACAAGTATGACTTCACTTTGGAAATTTTTGTCCGCCTATTTGTTTACTTTGTAAAATAAATGAAAAAGTGATTTGAAATGGAATGTGTGTGTCTGTTTACTAACGTATGTCTGTAGAAAGTCTACCGGCGAGTTAAAAACAAAAACAATGCCTGTACTGTACAGGAATATACATGCAATAAAAGCTAATGATTTTCTTGCAATTGGAATTGAAGACATACCTCTCAAACTTATAGTCCAGAGAGAAAGGCCTTGGCATAAACATTTCATTGGCTCCAGTAGTTCCCAATGTGCAAGATAGAGCAGAGGACAGTAACTTTATCAAAAGAGTGATATTACACAATAAGGTACAGGCAGAACACAGAGTCCATCGGACTCGAACATGACTACTTACTCCCCAGGAAATACCCTCTACAACTTACACCCAGTGTTATTAAATATCTGTTCCTCACTGCACTCTTCCAAGATAAATACACTACAGCACTGGGATGTAATAACAGCCTGGGGTGTCTCCTATATGGTTTGAAAAATGATCCCTCAGACACACTACAATGTCTGTTCAGCAGCAGCCTCCAGGCAGGCCTCATCCCTAGGGAATGCAGGACAGCAAAGGTCATCCCTCTACATAAAGCTGTACCATGAAGAGACCCAGTGAACTACAGACCCACAATTTGGACTACTCGTAAAAAAAATATCCATGGAAAAAGTAATCATGGATCTAATCAATACACAGGAAATATTCAAACAATGCACATATCCCAGTTTGGTTTTGTAAAGGGTAGGTCGCAGCTGCTAAATCCAGTGCACTCCGTTCACAAGGCCACTTGAGCAATGGATGATGGACAAAAAGTGTTTACTGCCTACCTCTAGCTGGTAAAAGCAATCACTATACTACCTCACTAAGGTATTATAGTCAATTTCAAAAATGTACACACAAATTCCTATGTAACATCATCATGGACCTTATAAACAAGGACATTGGCAACTTCCAAAAGCTTGACCCACACAGTTTGGTTTTGACAAAGGGAGATCATACCTGTTCAACTTGGTCAACTTCTTTGAAGCAGTCACCAAACACATGGACGACAGGAAGTCGGTGAACAGCACCTACCTTGACCTCGCCAAATCCTTTGACACTATTCCCCACTCAGGCATTAATAGATAAACTCTCCCAGCTAGGCATCAACCCATATGTTACCAGGGTTCTACTTCTAACCGTCAACATTTCAAAACATCGAAATTCTGATCATCGAGAACAGAACATCAAATTTTGAAACATTGAGGGTTACAAGTGTAACCAAAAAAAAAAAAGAAAAAAGAAATTTTAACAATTGTATGCAGGGGGGGCAAAGCCCCCTGCACCGCCCACACCCCCCTACTTTAATATTCCAACTCCAAGACCGCACTACAGTGGAGTAAAGAGAAATCTCCCATTTAGCACTATATGCAGAAGAGCTACACAGGAGATTTTCCGTACCCTATCTGTAGTGCCATCACACAAATGGCACACAGACACATACAGTATGCAGGGCACCTTGGTGCTCTGCAAAAACACAAACATTCTCCCACCTACACTTACCGTTTTCTTCCCCTTCAGACCTTCGCTGTTTTAAAACTCGATGTTCTGGTCTCGATGATCTGAACTTCAATGTTTTAAACGTTCGATGGTTTGAAGGGGAACCGTTACCAGATGGATAGCTAATTGGCTCACTGACAGAATCCGCTCAGTCAAAGTAGGGGAAGCCACCTCTAGTAGTAGATGGGTAACGAGGGGTGTACCCCAAGGATCGGTCTTGGGGACTCTACTGACTGGGATATACTTTTCTGAGGTACAAGCCAAAACCAGTAGTCTGTGGCTGACCAGGTTTGCAGATTTGCAGGTTTAAGCCCGTTTGTGTGGGGGTAAGCAATGCACACACAGTTTAAACAATATTAAAGCTCTCTGTAAGCATATTTAACCAGAGGTTAGCATTGCTTACCATCGTGCAAACCCGCTTACAATTGCTTAAAAGGGCCTTAATCACTCTGTATGCAACAAATGCTGTTCTGGCCAGAAACAAAATAAACAGCTTTTGCAGGTCTTGAACCCAGGACGCTGTACACTATAGTCACAATAGTTAACCACTAAGCAATCACAGCAGGACATAGGATTGAGGTATCACCAGACAGATCCTCACTATAGAAAAATCAAACTGAACATGTGAAAGGAATCGATATACAGTTTTATATTGTATAACCTACTACATAACATAAATATGTGAAATGGAGTACTGCATTAAGCCCATATGTGAGGTCATTGTAATAAAGTGTTGAAATCCCCTAATAAACACAAGGACCCCATACAGTGTATGTACACATGAATCATGGATACCAAACACATATATAACATGTACTGAATAATAGATCAATGCCAAAAAGCAAACAGTATGCAAATTAAAAATTAAAACAGTGCAAGAAACTTCTGTGTGTGGAAGATTTTCAGTCCACGTATTTCAAGTTAATCACTGTATATTAATCAGATCAGACAATAGTAGTAGAAGTAGTGAACGTAAACTTGTCAAGTCAAAAAGTAATAATAGAAAATATATAATTCTGCAGCATTACTAAGTATTACAAAGTAATCCAAGCAAGGCAGGCAGTCTGTTTCCAGTCGAAAATCCTTTATTAAGTACACAGACAAGCGATCCAAGTAAAACAAAAATAGAGTAATAATTTCCTCACAAGCTTTCTAAATATATATATACTTTTTATCAGGCATGGGAGTGGTTTATTGTGCTGTAAAACAAAGTGTTATTGGTACACATGTTAAATTCACATCCCTTCCCCCCTCAGTGTGACATTCGAGCTGGTCCTGCCCTACTTAGTAGCTGTCATAATAATATATAACCCTTATGTACTTTAAATAAAATTTATAATGATGTGGTACCTCTTATTTAACCAGATTATTAAGTCTGTGATTTTATCCAAGACAATATACTACATGGCTGGAAATATATCCACCTTAGTTCATTTGGCAATCAAAAATATAGGTTCATAGGTTTATACTAGGCTATCTGCCCTAAGGCATTTATAAGCCTAGCCCAAAGTTTTGTGGCTTACGCCACCCCTTATGTTAAAAAATACTGTGCCCATTAGTTTGTTGTGCCTCTGTCCAGCAGTGACACAGAGATGATTCCCGGGGTAAACCTACGATCTCCCATCCACCGGTCAAGATTTCTCTTGAACAGAGCCAGCGAGGTGCTCTGCCTCACATGGACCGGGATTTTATTCCACAGCATAGGGAGTCTCTGGGTCACAAATCTATCCCTCCAGCATGTCCTGTTTATATCCGTGCTAAGGTTTAAGTCACTTGCTCTAGTGGATCTGGTAGATTTGGATTTTTTGAGGTGGAACATGTCCATTAATTCCGGGTTGGACATGGCCTTGTATGTCAGGCACAGGTCACCTCTGAGCAGGCGGTATGCGACTGAATAGAGCTGGAGTTTCTTCAGTCTGGCAGCATATGACAGATTTTGGAGTCCCTTTATCCCTTTGGTGAGGAACTTTTGGGGTCTCTCCAATTGCTGCAGGTGTCGGGTGAGATACATCCCGAATGGGGCATTGTACTCGATCATTGGTCTGATAAGTGAAGAGTACAGGGGAACAATGACCTCACTTGATCTGGATGTGAATCCCTTCATGATCAGGTGGGCAATGTAGAAGGTCTTTCTAACCACTTTAGCAATGTGAGTGTCAAAAGAAAGGCCGCTGTCAACCTGGGTCCCCAGGTCCCTGATAACCTCTTCTGTGCTTAATGGATTGCCACCTATATGGTAGCTTGGGGTTACCTTGTTTTTCCCGAAGGGTATGACTACACATTTTTTGGCATTTAACTTCAGGCCATGGCTCTAGCACCAGTTATCAGTTTCCGTGAGACCCCTCTGAAAGATATCTGTGTCCGATGTACTTTCCACTATGGCGCCCAGTTTGCAGTCATCTGCAAACTTTGTCAGCCATAGTCCTCCTATGTTTGCCTGTACTTCTGAGAAGTAGATGCCGAACAACAGGGGGCCAAGGACTGAGCCCTGTGGGACACCACTTGTGACCGGCTTGGAGTCTGACATGGCGCCAGCAACTCTAACCCTGTGGGTTCTGTCCTTTAGCCAGTTTGCAACCCATCTTGTGACATATGGGTTTACATTTAAGCTGGTAAGTTTCTCTATAATACCCGAGTGGGGTATTGTGTCGAAAGCTTTTGCAAGGTCAAGGTAGGCTGTATGGACTGCCTTTCCCTCATCAATGGCCTTGGTGACTGTTTCGAAGAAGTCGACCAAGTTCAAAAGGCATGATCTGCCCTTGACAAAGCCAAACTGGGTCGGGTCCAATGTCTGCAAATCCCCTATGTCTTTGTTTATGAGTTCCATTATGATCCTCTCCATAGCTTTGCAGACCAGGCTTGTTAAGCTTATGGGGCGGTAATTACCAGGGTCCGTAGAGGTACCGCCTTTGTGGAGTGGGACCACAGTTGCCATTCGCCACTCCTTGGGCACATATCCTGTGGTAAGGCTAAGATTAAACAGCTGCCTTATATGCGGGTTTAGTTCCTCGTTGAGTTCATGTAGCACACAGCTGGGGACACCATCCGGTCCCATTGATGCTGTGTTTTTAGCTTTAGAGAGAGCAGCTTTCACCTGCGCATTTGAGATGTCTGGGAGGCTACACTCCGCTGGGATAGTTATCTCTCCTTTTGGGGGGGAGAGGGGGGTGAAGTTTGCACTGAACCTGTCTGCCAGTATGTTGGCAATGTCTGTGGGTTTAGTGATTTTTGTATCATTTTGGACTAATTCTGCGCATATCTGGGAGTTTCCACCCAGGTTTCTAACATAGCTGAAGAGGGCCTTATGATTGTCTTTTGAATCTATTGCAGTTTTTCTCTCAAAGTTGGCCTTGGATGATTTTATGAGTGCTCGTATTTTTTTACTAATAATGATCACGGGTGTCTTCTTTTTTATGGATTTTGATCTATTATGTAACAGCTTTCTCCTCTTATTGTAAAGTTTGTTTATGGCTGGGGTCCACCAGACTGGACGTTTGCCCTTGGTGGAAAGAGTCTTGGTTTTATTAGGGATTGCCTGATCCATGCAGTCCTGGAGGTGTTCGTAGAAGGCATTTGTAAGGGCTTCCGCAGCTTGGGTTGTGGTTTCCACTGGCTCGGGGGCCTTGAAGGATACCACACCAGTCTTGAGTAGTGTGAAGTTTGCTTTAGAGAAGTTCTTCACTGTGGTCTTTTTTGTTTGGGGTGGGGGCGGGATGTGGATTTCCAGTGAGATAAGTTTGTGATCTGATCTCACCAATGAGGGATATACTTACGGTATGGAGCATTTTGTCCCCATGTTTGTGATGATGAGATCTAGTATATTTTCTCCTCTTGTGGGAACGGTGACTAGTTGTTCCATGGCATTTGAATTTATGAACTCCAGGAACCTTTGGGCTAGAAAGTTGGGGCTTGAGTAATGTTCCCAGTCTATATTCGGGTAGTTGAAGTCACCCAATATAATGGTGTTTGGAGATACATTTATACCCTCCAGTGTCTTCAGGAAGGCTATGTGGGGTTCCTGAGTTTGAGAGGGTGGCCTGTAGCATGCTACAAATTGTAGAGCAGTTTTGCCTATGGTTAATTGCACCTGGATGGTTTATAGATATATATATATATATATATATATATAAATATATACATATACATTTTGCATGTAAAAATCAATTTCTATTTTCATAACCTATTGTTAACAAAGATCGCTTTTGTCCTTCTAGACTTCTTCAGGTCTGTGTACAAGAACCCTAAACCACAACCAGCAAACCTACACAAATGCACTTAAAGCTGCTCAAAACTGCCTTAACCACTCTGTATCCTGCAGCCCTTGTTCTGCCCAGCAACAAAATGAACAGCCCTTGCAGGCCGTGAACCCAGGATTCTGTATACTATAGTCACAACAGTTAACCACTATGCCATAACAGCTGTGTAGACAGTTGTTTTTCCAAAGCATCTGTCAGTAGACATATTGAATAGTATTGAACAATCGCTGTGACTTCTACAATTGTATAGTACATGTTAGTGATATTACTGTTGCATCACATATGTTGTTATATCTAAATGTACACATCAGATACATATGGTGTGATACATCTGGAAAGGTATACACAACAGTAATGTTTACACATGACCATGATATGGATATATACATATACATATCTAGATACAGGTCTACATGTACATACACATATTTACTCATATATATGTATTTATACACTTCTGTATAGTGCATCATATATATGGCAATGTATAGATCTCTCTGTAATATATATATATATATATATATATATATATATATATATATATATATATATATATATATGCATTGTCATCCCCTTTAATAAAAACTCTGTACCCATGAATTACAACATAGGCGGTAGTATACTTAACACCGAAAGTGTGATAAGAGACCTTGGGACACAGGTAGACAGTAGTCTCTCCTTTGATAATCACATCGCCACAGTAGTAAGGAAATCTATGTGGCACACCTCATCACAAAAGGTTTCTCAGCCAGGAAAAAAGAGGTCATTGTTCCCCTCTACTCATCACTCATTAGACCCATTATAGAGTACAACACCACTTTTGGTATGTACCTCACAAGACATCTACAACAACTGGAAAGGCCACAGAAATACATCACAAAGAGGATTACCGGCCTCAAACAGATGCCCTACGCAGACCATCTCAAAAAACTCCAGCTTTACTCCATAGCATATCGCCTACTCAGAGGCGATCTCTGCCTAACATACAAAGCTATGTCAAACCCAGAGCTGTTGGACATGCTTCACTTAAAGAAATCCCAATCCCTCTGAGCTACATGCTCTAGGAACCTAAATCTTGTCACCACAATAAACAGAACATGCTGGAGGGATAGATTCCTGTCCCAGAGACTTCTCATACTCTGGAACAAACTATCTATCTATATCAAGCAAAGCTCCTCATTAGCACTCTTCAAGAAAAATCTTGATGACTGGATGGGAGATAGGAAATTCACCCCGGGGATCACTTCTATGGCTCTGCTCAACAGGGGCAGAGGAAAATAATTTTCTTCGGTGGCAAAAGCCAGGGTACAGTTTGGCTAGGCTTATATAGGCCCTAGGGCCAATAGCCTAGTCCCTACCTATGAACCTATGAGCCTATGTTGCTGTGATACCCTCATGCATTTACTGTTGTAACAGGGTTTGTTGTGACTAATGTCCTATGAGGGATATGAAGTCAGTAACTCTCATGGCTGTCACCATGTACTGACTGCAATCCTCAGACTATGCTTCTGCAGTTCTAAGATAGGTGATCTGTGAGTAACACAAGAAACATAAGACTCCAAACACTGCCCAGTCTGCAGATAACCCTAAAGGTGGGAGTTTCCTCAAACACATAACACTGTCATGACAGGTATTAAATCATATAGACCAGCCATATTCACACTCACCCTGTTAAACCAACATTACTCCAAATGCAGAAGAGCAACACTTACATACTGTACTCATCTGGCACATCCACCTCCTGTTTGTTGGCCTGTCTCTACAGTGTATGTTGTTAGAGGTATATCCCAATACCATCTGTGATGCTGTTTGCCAAACACCTACATAAATTCCTGCTCACAGTGGATGAAAAGGCCCAACACCCACATGATGTTTCTAGGTATAGGAGTGTGTTTCCATGCAATTGGCTATGGGAATGTTACCACAGCTGTTCCACATGCAATCAGCTAGTGGGGGACTGCAATTCATGCAGAGGCCATCAGCTGATCACGAGCATCACTTACAAGACACAAACTGCTGCCTAAGCAAAGCAGGTTTACCTCTCTACATCCACCAGTGAGAGAGACAGACAGAGACAAAGTAAGTCCAGGAGGGGTTTGGGGAGTAAAACCTAAGCATGTTTGTATCACACACCTACCAGTATGAGGTTTCAGACCCCTACCTATGTAGTGCTATCACATGTCTATGCAGTTATTGCATGTGCCACAGAGCTTACATGTTGGGGAGCTGTACAAAGGTATATCTGATGGTGAGTGACATCTGCAACAGTGACATGAACAGGTGTCAATGTCGACACAGCCACACTTTCTCAGGGACGCACACACATTAACACAGTTGGCAGGGTCAGGATTAGACTTCCTAAGTAGCTAGTTTGCCACAATACAGTAATACACAGGTATCACATGCACCACAGGGGTTATCTGGATGATATATGGGCAAAGGGTATGTGAAGGTGTCTGACATCAGAAGGCATGCTTCAGTAGGCCAATGGGAGGTGTAGTGAGTGTGAATGGGGTTGAAATCATTATACTCACACGCACACACACACACACACACACACACACACACACACACACACACAGGTTGCCAGTACTGACATGCATGGGTGCATTGCTTCACAGGTGTGTAGTGGGTGACTGTGCCAGAAGGCTGTTCAAGGCTAGGTAAAGGGTATACATTGGCACTCAGTGGGCACAAAGCCTGAGGTGAGGCTATGATTAAACATGACACTTAGGTGAGGTGCCAGTTCATTTTGTAGTTCATGTAGTACACAGCCCGGGATGTAGCCTGGCCTCATGGATGCTGTATTCTTAGCTTTGGAGGGTGTGTTTTTTACGGTTTACTATCAGAATTGCGAACGTCACTCAGTCAAACGTTGTATAGTCGAACGCATAAGGTCGGAAACACAAATGTCGAAGGCAGTATAATCAATCGAGGAACGGTTTTACCATGGGTCGAGGTAGGTGTACAGTATAATACCCTACTACAAACATCCTCCCTACCTCGACCCATGGTAAAACCGTTCCCGATTGATTATACTGCCTTCGACATTTGTGTTTCCAACCTTATGCGTTCGACTATACAACGTTCGACCGAGTGACGTTCGCAATTCTGATAGTAAACCATTTTTTACCTGTGTGGCCATTATTACCAGAATTTGGCAATCTTTCGGTATTGAGATGGGCCCTTTAGGGGCTGAGAGGGGGGTGAAGTTGGCACTGAATCGATCTGCCAGGATATTGTCAATATCCTTGGGATCAGTATATTTAATGCCATTCTTTTGTAGCTCAGAGCAGATCTGAGCATTGCCGTTTAAGATTCTTGACATAGCTATAGAATGCCTTGTGGTTGTCTTTGGAATCTTTGGCAATTTTATTTTCGTAACTAGCTTTGGAGGATATGTAGGTATGTGTGAAATGAGTTTGGGCTGAGTAGGTTGTAAGGTGTGCATACAGACAACCCGCTCAGTGTCAAATGTACTGACTGGTGTGTGAGAGAGCATGGATTCAAGGTTTTTTAATATAGTTGGAATAGAGGGTTGTCTGTGTACATGAGGCAGTTGCTACACTGCCTCAGGATGCCCATGTTGACCAAGCTGGCTGGAGAAACTGTGGGAAATTGTCCATCCATAGAGCTAGGTAAATTTATATGGTAAGAAACAGGAATAGGGCAGGAAAAGGGCTCACACTCAGGAATAACTAGTGGACGAGTGGTGTGTTAGTATGTAAGAGACTAGGCATAGTGCTATACTAGCAGCACAGCAGGGCCACGGAAAAGCTCTTGAGGCTGTTATCACAATGGGAGTGCTTACACAGCTTCACTAGCAATGCCTTTTTGACAGAAAATGTGCTAAAGATGAGGACCACACTAATTGGATACAGCCATATTTAAGGGAAAAAAATTCATAATTCTCTGTCTGGCTATGGAACACAATTGCGTGGCAGTACACAGTGCTGAGTGGTGTGCAAACAAGCAGATACCCACTCAAAGCTGTGGCTTAAATGCCAGAAGCTTAAAACCTAAAAAAAAAAACTTTAAAAAAAAAAAAAACTCAAAAGAACCAACGAAGTAATCTCAGCTTTGATCACCAGGTGCCATGGTGGTGAGAAAATCCTTCTATCTGGTGCAATTTGTTAGTAAGGGCAAGGCATCCAGATCTAAGGAGATCATAGCCCTACTATACTTAGCTCTCAGTAGCTCAATAATCAAGCACAATGCACCCTTTAACATGGATCTAACCAGGCATTTGCTGGCAGCTTCTGCTGCCACACATGTTCCTCACTAATAGAATACAAGGTGTAAATAACATGTCATGTGTGGACCACATCAAAGCCCCATCCATGTACTGAGTTTCCTACAGACTAGTGAGAGGTGATCTATGTCTAATCTACAAGACATTCACCCAGCCAGTCCTTATGAACCTGTTATATATTCAGTAAACAAACACTGCAATTACCTGATCTAAGGATCTAAACCTTGTCTGTGACATAAGCATAACATGTTGGAGCAACAGATGTGTTTCACAGATTACCCTTCTCTGGAGCAGACTCCCCTTCATGTGGAACAGCACTCTTCTCTAATACTATTCAAATGCAATTTGGACCAATAGAAATTGCAAATTCACCCCTGGCTTGCCACCTGTGGCCTTTATGGACAGGAGAAGCTTGTAGATACTCTAAGGCACAGGTACGGACTGGACAGCTCCTTGGAGTTACTCCAAGCTCAGATTACTGTGGGTAAGGCCTCCATTCAAGTCATAGCTAGTTATAGATCCCCCTCCATGAATCATGTTGTGCACAAGGCCTACTTGTCCAAACTGGAGTCCATCCAAACACAGCTAAACACTCTGGTCATGGGGATTTCAGTTATCCCACCATCAACTGGGAAAGATACTCCAACCCTAACTCACTTGCACAAATGTTCCTTGACTTTAACTAAAATACTCTGGAACAAATTGTTCAAGCTCCAACAAGAGAAACAAACACATACTAGATCTTGTTCTTGCTAATATGACAAACAGATGCAAGTGTCGGATCCTCATTAGTTAATTCTGACTACAAGCCAGTCTCCTTCGAATTGGCACTAATACCAGAACTTGCAAATGGTGAAGACAGACTAAAGAGCTTCACCAAGGCAAAAGATACCCTTCTAGGGGAAGATATAAATGCATTCCAAGCCCCACTCTCAACTGGAAGTGGCAACTACACCAAAGCTTACACTTGAAGCCCTGTACAATTATTTGTATAAGTGTATAGACTCGATTGTTCTAGACAGAATCAAATCCAGAGCCCAAGAAGAAACAAGCCACCCTAGTGGACATCCAGCACCAATAAACTTTACAAAAAATGCAAAAACTGCTGCCTAAGAAAACTAAGATGAGGCTCCAACAATGGAAAAGCTTCAACAGACAAGTACAACAACATGTCAAATCCTCTAAGGGTAACTTTGAGCAAACCTTAGCAGTCACAGCCAAGGATAACCATAAGGCCTTTTACAGCTATGTGCATAGCCTAAAAGGTAAGCTCCAAGAGTGTGCCAAGATAGTGACTCATAATATTACACACTGATCCCACAGTGATAGCATACTTGCTAGTGGACAGATATGGTGAAAATTTCACTCCTTTATCCACTCCAAAAGTATCACAAACCTTGCCCCAAAATCCCCCACCCTACAGCAGGTCATTAAAGCCTTGTCTAAGGCAAAAAAATAAAAAACAACCTCAATGGCACGAGATGGCATCCCAGGCTTTCTTCGAAACAAACTAAAATTAACTATTATCGCCATTAAGTACCCTATTTAATCATAGTCTAACCATAGGCTTTGTTCCTGTGGAATGGAGAACAGTGACAATTATTCCCCTACACAAAAGTTGCTTAGTGACATACCCAAGGAATTATAGACCCATAAGTCTGACCAGCCTGATCTATAAGGCCATGGAATGTATGAATCATCATGGACCTCATAAATAAACACATGGGTGCCCTCCAAACTCTGGATCTGACCCAGTTCGGCTTCATCAAGGGCAGATCCTGCCTGTTCAACCTGGTGGATTTCTTTGAACATGTGACCAGGGCCACTGACAAGGCCAAATCTGTGCACACAGCATACCTTGACTTGGCAGAGGCCTTTGACATAACCCACACTCAGGCATTATTAATAAACTTAGCAAACTGAATGTAAACCCCTTTGTTGTAAGATGTGTTGCAAACTGGCTCACAAATTGGTCACACAGTATCAAAGTGGGTAACCCTACATCAACCAACAGGCATGTCACCAGCGGGGTTGGTATATACTTCTCAGAAGTTTAGGCCAAAACTAAGGGGCTATGGATGATCAAGTTTGTGGATGACTGCAGACTGGGTACAATTATTGAAACCCCAAATTATGTCAGTTTACTTCAGGTGGGTCTTACGCAGACCAATGACAGCTGTCTTAGTCACGGTCTCAAACTGAATGCAAAGAAATGCATCATCATTCCATTCAGTAAAAACAATGTCCTTTCATACTGTAATGGCATCCTTACTTTGGGCCAGTAACCAAGGAGCATCAATCCCCACCACTATAACCAGTGAGGGACATCCACTAAGAGCAAAGATAATTATACACAGTATTGCCAAACACAGCTCTCCACAGTAAACACAACTTCCCTTAAGAGCACACAGGGAGCACATTCCAGCTCTGTGGTTGGACTCACTTTTTCTGTCCAGACCCCTAGCAACTCCACCCTGACACCTCAGAGCACTGTGCCCCTGGTCCCAATAGCTGACAGACATACTTTGATGTTTAGTTTTCACACACACACGGGAAAGGATGGCACAGATTTACCAGCTGTGTCCCCTTCTGTCCAACTTCAAGGGCAACTGCTGCCACCAGTCAGCTATACAAAGGCTCTTATAAGGGTGCCCAATTATACTTTGAACAGTTAATACCAATGGTTGTGTGTGACAAAAGCAGTAAGGCTTTCTGGAGCAGTCACAGTATCACTAAAATAAACGTAAGTTCTCTCGAGCTGTTAAAAATATTTTCAAAAGGACCAGTCACAAGTAAGTGCAATAAAAATATTCAATAATAAATAATAGAATACTTAATTACAATAAACACCAGAGTTTCCATCACAGGAAAGATAAGAAAGATACCCATATAATTCCAATAGTAGTAGGAGAGCAACGGTTCTTATAAAAAAGAGTCTACAATCATATTTAGGGATGTTACCAATACATGTAACTCCGTACGGATTGCAGGAGTCATTACTGGGCACATTGTGAGTGCTGTGAAGAGCACTTTTGGCTGACATCAAAAAGTGAAACAATACTAATTTCATGAACTTTAATCATACTTTGATGAAGTTCATTCCCATGATGGTATTAGAAACCCAAACGTTTTGGAGAAATTAAAAAGAAAGATAAGAAAAATAACACAGTTGGATAGGTTTCACAGATACAGAAAACAATGCTCAACTAATCTCACTATATTTACTGACTAAGCTAAAGAATTACTGTTCCCTGATTACTCACTAAAGCAAGTCAGGCAGATAAATGCTGAGCTGATTACTTCAAAGGCAAGATGGAAGTTTCTCTCCCATTGTGAATGTCTGAGGTAACTCTCTGAGAATGTACGAGATATCTGTGAGAGATCTTTTCTTTGGTTCTTTGGCCATTAGCTAAGTAAGTTCTTATAATCTTATCAGGGTTTTCTACAGTAGGTTGAAAATGCATGAAATTGTTTTCCCCAGAAATTTGTAAAATAAAAAACATGCTGCCAACGAGGAATACAAATAACCAAAACCTGTTATAGTGGAATGTAGGAAAAGGTAGGAAACCAATTAGCAATGAGCTTCTCATTAGAAAAGATACACCTTAACCAAAGTTTCATTTTCTGACCTTGTTAAATTTCCAAGCAAGGAAAACTACTAATATGAGTCTCTGTATGTTATGTACTGCCTGATTAACATAAAATAAAAATAAACAAATAATAAAAATGTATTACTTTGATCAGCAGTAGTTCATAATACATTTTCAGCCAGTTTAGGTCTAAATCATTTAATCACATATTCATTCCCAAATTTATCTAAGCATAGGCCTGTGCCTTAGCAAGCAATCTCATTAAATGTGAGATAAGAGCAATCACAAGTGATGATCTTTAAATGTGTGCAAATTGGTCCCTGAAACACACAAACACAAGCTATTAGCACATAATTTTAGTCTTTATCTACCATCACCACTAGTTACAACACAAAAAGCACAGCCAGTTGGGGGAGGAGGGATACACAGCTGGGTTTCTGTAAATATATGGAATACCATTTGTAACCCTTCTCCATATCGTTATTGAAGCTCGCTACTAAATATTTCATTTATTTACATGTGTATGTATGCATATACATATTTATTTAATATAATGAAACCAAAAAATAATCAGTTTTCAGCCCAAAACCATAAATGCCCAATACACATGCACACAAGCACCTCTAAGTTCTCTTGAATTTGGAGCATCTAATTTGTTCTCAATCTTTTGTTCTATCTCTCCTAAATTTAGAAATGATTTTGAGTTAATAGCACCAGTAAGCGTACCTAATATGGAACCCTCAGAAGTTTAGGTCTACTCTTAACAGAATTTTTTCTCCAGGCTGCCCCGCTAACCCTGGACCTTATCCACACACATCGCCTAAGGAAACTGCTATTCTCCTCAAAAAATGCTTTATTGACACGGTCCCAAACTCTCATGCCTTCCAGCTGTAGCACAACCTTTGCCTACCCCTCTAACCCACCAGACAAACATCTTTTCTCCTTTCACCCTGTTCCTACTTCCTACATCAGATCTCTTCTTCTAAAGCTTAAATCTTGCTCTCCCTCCACTAATAATCTACCTCCTATCATTGTCAAACTTGCTGCTGAATCCATTGCCTATCCAGTATCTATTCTAATCAAAAGATCAATTCAGGAATTCACCGTCCCATCCTATGGAAATCTTTTTTCACTATTCCCCTACATAAAGGAGGAAACTCAACAGACCCATCTAACTACTGACCGATCGCCATCCTATACCCCCTCTCTAAGATTCCTGAAAAATGCATTCGCTCACAGCTTAACTACCTCCGCCAGCATAAACTTCTCACTCCCACTCAGCATGGTTTCCGTCCTAACCAAAACACAACTACTGCCCTCCTGTCTTTCACACATACGATTGCTGAGGCCCATGATAACAATAAACTCATTTCTTGTCTCTTCCTAGGCCTTTCCAAGGCCTTTGATACAGTCTCCCACCCCCTAATACTATCTAAACTTGCAAATCTCAACCTGTCTTCCACCTCCCTTGCCTTGTTCTCTAGTTATCTCTCCGGCAAGCAGCAACCTGTTAAATGGCTCTCATCCTTTTCTCCAGTTATACCTGTCCCAACCAGAGTACCAGAAGGTTCCATCCTGGATCCCCTGCTGTTTAATGTCTTTACCAATGACCTCTATACATCTTGTAAACAATCCTAGCTCATCCAATACGCAGACGACTCAACTCTCATCTCCATCTCTAACAACATCTCTGAACTCCATACCCGAATCCAACATGCCTTTGTATCCACTGAACAGTGACTGTCTGATAATCTGCTTACCCTTAACCCTAAGAAGACCAAACTCTTACTCCTTCTCACTCACCACAAATCCACCTTTGTTATTACTTCCTCTAACAATACAATAATCCAACCCAAAACCCACACAAAACTCCTTGGAGTTATCATTGATGAGTAACTCAAATTCAACCAACACATACTCCAAAATATAAAAAGGACACACCAGAAACTAGGTTTACTGTATCACAAAAAAAAAAATTCTAACCCCTAATGCCAGACTCTCCCTTGCACAGACACTCCTCCTCCCTTCTATATGCTACCCCAGTTCTTACCAACATTCAGACCACAACCTTATACGCTGCCCCAGTTCTTACCAACATTCAGACCACAACCTTGAACAAACTTCAACAAACTTACTATAAGATAGCTATATTTATCACAAACTCTCCATACAATGCGCATCACTGCCTCACCCTACATTCCCTGCAGTGGCTTGAACTCCCCCAACAACTACTGCTATCACAATTTCAAATGTTACACTGCATTCTTTACAAACCTTCATCCTATCCTGCTGTCTCTTCCTTTGTCTCTATCTATATTCCAACTCAAACTCTCTGTACCTCTAATCAGCAACTGCTAGACATCTAACAACCCAAAAAACAAACAGTAGACAAACTTCTATATAAACACTCTGTGGCACAAATTTGGAACAAAATTCCCCTAGACATACATTACATCACCACCCTTTACACTTTAAAAATGAACTCAAACTTCATCTACTTAACTCCAAAACTTGCCCTTGTCAAGACCCAACCTAAACTCCCCATACCCCACATACACATCTAAACAATCCCTCCCCTTTCATCTAAGTACTCTATTACATGGATACTTTCTAAACTTAATGAATGTATAGATAGTCAATATTCTTATGGAAATTTGTAATATATAATTTCTCTGTAAAACATGATGTATATATTCATTTACTTGTGTCTTTACTATCTGTTTACCATATTTTTTTGTAATTCTTTTTGTAATTCTTTAGACTCAAATGTTCTAATTTCTGTAAACTGCTTGAATGGAGCTTTTTTACTTGGGTCTCCACTGAAAATGGGCCACAAGCCCAGCTGGGCAAACCCGGTTAATAAAATAAAATAAAATAAAAAAAATATATATATATATATATATATATATATATATATATATATATATATATATATATACATATACATATACACACACATATACAAAATAAATATAGTTTCCATAATTATTTTTCTTTGCCCATAATTCCAAGGTAAAAGTTGAAAGCATGCAGATTGTGCTGACACATATGTAGCTATTTACCACATTAGAGGTGTAGGCCACTTTTTTCCTATTTTTCAGGCTCCAGCTTCTTACATAACAAAAAATAATGTTTGCTACAGTCTTTTGAAAAAAAATGCTTACAATTAAAAGTGAGTACACTCAACAAAACAAATATG